>NC_090324.1:198184695-198484695 GCF_040869045.1 Eurosta solidaginis
CTACAACCGATTGTGCAGATAAGAAATTTTGCGAAATTTCTACCCCATTTTAACAGCTAGAAGCTTCAAATTTCACCAAATGCTTACGTATATAGCATATATTGTTGTCTGAAAAAATCATTGAGATCGGTGGTATATATATTATATACCCCATATAAACTGTCATTTTTGCCCCTTTTTACGGCTAGAAGCTTCAAAATTCATCAAATTTCATCAAATAGTTACGTTTACGTCATATGTTGTTGAAATACGTGATTCGTAGTCATAGATTTTACACGCAGACCACAAAAAAACCTGAAACTTTGCATCCTCACACAAAGTACCTACCTATTTTTATACCTTTCATGAAAATGAAATGGTATATTAATTTCGTCACGAAACCCAAAATTGTAAGTCCTTAAAGGAAAATAGATAGACCCACCATTAAGTATACCGAACCAATCAGAATAAAGAGCTGAGTTGATTTAGCCATGTCCGTCTGTCCGTCTGTCTGTTTGTATGAAAACTAGTCCCTCAATTTTTGAGATATCTGGATAAAATTTGGTGAGCGGGTGTATTTGGATGTCCGATTAGACATTTGTCGGAACTGGCCGGATCCGACCACTATAGCATATAGGTGGACGCCTTTTCGAGAAATCGCCATAAAGGTGGACCAGGGGTGACTCTAGAATATGTTTGTACGATATGGGTATCAAATGAAAGCTGTTAATGAGTATTTTGAAAAGGAGTGATCCCTAGTTCCATAGGTGGACGCCGTTTCGAGATATCGCCATAAAGGTGGACCAGGGGTGTCTCTAGAATGTGTTTGTACGATATGGGAATCAAATGAAAGGTGTTACTGAGCATTTTAAGAGGGAGTGGGCATTAGGGCTATAGGTGGACGCCTTTTCGAGATATCGCCATTAGGGTGGGCCAGGGGTGACTCTAGAATGTTTGTACGATATGGGTATCAAACGAAAAGTGTTACTGAGCATTTTAAGAGGGAGTGGGCATTAGGTCTATAGGTGGACGCCTTTTCAAAATGTCGCCATTAGGGTGGGCCAGGGGTGACTCTAGAATGTGTTTGTATGATATGGGTATCAAATGAAAGATGGTAATGAGTATTTTAAAAGGGAGTAAGCCTTAGTTCTATAGGTGGACGCCTTTTCGAGATATCGCCATAAAGGTGGACCAAGGGTGACTTTAGAATGTTTGTACTATATGGGTATCAAATGAAAGGTGTTACTGAGCATTTTAAGAGGGAGTGGGCATTAGGTCTATAGGTGGCCGCCTTTTCGAGATATCGCCATTAGGGTGGGCCAGGGGTGAGTCTAGAATGTTTGTACGATATGGTTATCAAACGAAAGGTGTTACTGAGCATTTTAAGAGAGAGTGGACATTAGGTCTATAGGTGGACGCCTTTTCGAGATATCGCCATTAGGGTGGGCCAGGGGTGACTCTAGAATGTTTGTACGTTATGGGTATCAAACGAAAGGTGTTACTGAGCATTTTAAGAGGGAGTGGGCATTAGGTCTATAGGTGAACGCCTTTTCGAGATATCGCCATTAGGGTGGGCCAGGGGTGACTCTAGAATGTTTGTACGGTATGGGTATCAAACGAAAGGTGTTACTGAGCATTTTAAGAGGGAGTGGGCATTAGGTCTATAGGTGGACGCCTTTTCGAGATATCGCCATTAGGGTGGGCCAGGGGTGACTCTAGAATGTTTGTACGGTATGGGTATCAAACGAAAGGTGTTACTGAGCATTTTAAGAGGGAGTGGGCATTAGGTCTATAGGTGGACGCCTTTTCGAGATATCGCCATAAAGGTGGACCAAGGGTGACTCTAGAATGTTTGTACTATATGGGTATCAAATGAAAGGTGTTACTGAGCATTTTAAGAGGGAGTGGGCATTAGGTCTATAGGTGGACGCCTTTTCGAGATATCGCAATTAGGGTGGGCCAGGGGTGACTCTAGAATGTTTGTACGATATGGGTATCAAACGAAAGGTGTTACTGAGCATTTTAAGAGGGAGTGGGCATTAGGTCTATAGGTGGACGCCTTTTCGAGATATCGCCATTAGGGTGTTCCAGGGGTGACTCTAGAATGTGTTTGTACGATATGGATATCAAATTAAAGGTATTAGTGAGGGTTTTAAAAGCGAGTGGCCCTTAGATGTATATGTGAAGGCGTTCTCGCGATATCGACCAAAATGTGGACCAGGTGATCCAGAAAATCATCTGTCGGGTACTGCTAATTTATTTATATATGCAATACCACTAACAGTATTCCTGCCAAGATTCCAAGGGCTGTTGATTTCGCCTTGTAGAACTTTTTCATTTTCTTCTACTTAATATGGTAGATGTTACACCCATTTTACAAAGTTTTTTCCAAAGTTATATTTTGCGTCAATAAACCAATCCAGTTACCATATTTCATCCCTTTTTTCGTATTTGGTATAGAATTATGGCATTTTTTTCATTTTTCGTAATTTTCGATATCGATAAAGTGGGCGTGGTTATGGTCGGATTTCGGCCATTTTTTATACCAAGATAAAGTGAGTTCAGGTAAGTACGTGGGCTAAGTTTAGTAAAGATATATTAGTTTTTGCTCAAGTTATTGTGTTAACGGCCGAGCGGAAGGACAGACGGTGGACTGTGTATAAAAACTGGGCGTGGCTTCCACCGATTTCGCCCATTTTCACAGAGTTGCCGTCATAGAATCTATGCCCCTGCCAAATTTGAGAAGGATTGGTAAATTTTTGTTCGACTTATGGCATTAAAAGTATTCTAGACAAACTAAATGAAAATGGGCGGAGCCACTCCCATTTTGAAATTTTCTTTTATTTCTGTACTAGCCTTTACCCGCGGCCCCGTCCGCAATGAAAATTTTAAATATATGGGCTATTCGCGTTAGCCTGCTTATTATCTGTTTAAAATTTTGTTTTCTGTCTAATGCATTTTATTTTTGTAATTGAGTAAAAAAAAGAACTAAATGAGCTGATAACCTGATAGGATCCCATATGATCCCGAAATTATCCAGAAAAAGCTACGAAATGACCCCAACGCTATCGCGGACGGATCCCGAAAACCATCCAGAAATGTCCCGAAAGGGTCTCCAAAAGTTCCCCGAATAGTCCCAAAAAAACCCGAAATGAGAGCGACACGATTCTAGACGTATCCAGAGAACCACACAGAAATGATCCCTGAAGGTGTTCCAAAATGATCCCGAAAAGGTTCCGAAATGACCCTGACGGGCTCCCGGGCGGATCTCAAAAACCATCCAGAAAATATCCAGGAAGGGTCCCTAAATTATCCCGACTAACTCCAGAAAAAGTTCCGAAATGGCTCCGAGGGGATCCACGATGGATCGCGAAAACCATACAGAAATGATTCCGGAAGGATTCCAAAATGATCCCGAAATAGTCCGGAATTGACCCAGATGGGATCCCGCACAGATCCAGAAATGATCCCGGAAGGGTGCAAAAACTATCCCGGAAAAGTAACAAAAAATCCCGAAATGGCTCCTACGGCACCCCGGACGGATCCAGAAATGATCTCGGAAGGGTCCCCAAATGATCCCAAAATGGTCCCGAAATGACCCTGATGGATCCGGCAAACCATCAAGAAATTATGCCGAAAGGGTCCCAAAATGATCCCGAAATAATACAGAAAAAGTCACGAAACGACCCCTAGAGGATCCCCAAATGATCCCGTATTAGCCCCGAAAAGGTCCCGAAATAACCCCGACGGGATCCCGGACAAATCCCGAAAACCATCCAGAAATGATGCCGGAAGGAATCCCAAATGATTCCGTAAAAGTCCCGCATTGATTCCGACGGGATCCCGAACGGATACCGAAAATCATCCAGAAGTGATGCCGGAAAGGTCCTCAAATGATCATCTAATAGTCCCGAAATGACCCTTAAGGGGTCATGGACGGATCCCATAAACCATCCAGAAATGATCCCGATATACTCCCGAAGAAGTCCCGAAATGACCCTGACGGGATCTCGAACGCACCCCTAAATGACCCTGACGGGATCTCGGACAGATCCCGAAATCCATCCAGAAATGATCTTGGGAGGGACCCCAAATGATCCCGAAAAAGTCCCGCAATGATTCCGAGGGGATCCTGATCGGATACCGAAACCATCCAGAAGTGATGCCGGAAAGGTCCTCAAATGATCACCTAATACCAAATTACCCTGACGGCATCCCGGACTGATCCCAAAATCCATCCAGAAATGATCTTGGGAAGGTCCCAAAATTATCCCGAAATAGTCTCGGAAAAGTTCAGAAATTACCCTGACGGGTTCCCGGACGAATCCTGAAAGCCATCTCTAAATGATCCCGAAAAAGTCCCGAAATGACCCTGACTGGACCCCGAAAGGATCCCGAAAACTATCCAGAAATGATGCCGGAAATGTCCTCAAATGATCACCTAATAGTTCCGAAAAGAGTCTGACGGGATCCCGAACGGATCCCGACAACTATCTAGAAATGATGCCGAAAGGGCCCGCAAATGATCCCGTATTAGTCGAGAAAAAGTCCCGAAATGAACCCGACGGGATGCCGGACGAATCCCAAAAACCATCCAGAAATGATGCCGGAAGGGACACCAAATGATCCCGAAAGAGTCCCGCAATAATTCCGACGGGATCCTGAGCGGATACCGAAAACCATCCAGAAGTGATGCCGAAAAGGTCCTCAAATGATCACCTAATAGTCCCAAAATGACCCTGACGGCATCCCGGACAGATCCCGAAATCCATCCAGAAATGATCTTGGGAGGGTCCCAAAATTATCCCGAAATAGTCTGGGAAAAGTCCAGAAATTACCCTGACGGATCCCGGACGAATCCTGAAAACCAATCTTAAATGATGCCGAAAAAGTCCCGAAATGACCCTGATGGGACCCGGAAAGGATCCCGAAAACTAACCAGAAATGATGCTGGAAAGGTCCTCAAATGAGCTCCCAATAGTTCCGAAAAGACCCTGACGGGATCCCGAACGGATCCCGACAACTATCCAGAAATGATACCGAAAGGGCCCGCAAATGATCCCGTATTAGTCGAGAAAAAGTCCCGAAATGACCCCGACGGGATGCCGGACGAATCCCAAAAACCATCCAGAAATGATGTCGGAAGGGACCCCAATGATCCCGAAAAAGTCCCGGAATTATTCCGACGGGAATCTGAACCGATACCGAAAACCATCCAGAAGTGATGCCGGAACGGTCCTCAAATGCTCACCTAATAGTCCCAAAATGACCCTGACGGGATCCCGAACGGATCCCTACAACTATCCAGAAATTATGCCGAAAGGGTCCGCAAATGATCCCGTATTAGTCGAGAGAAAGTCCCGAAATGACCCCGACGGGATCCCGGACGAATCCCAAAAACCATCCAGAAATGATGCCGGTAGGTATCCCAAATGATCCCGAAATAATCCCGAAATGACCTCGTCGGCATCCCGGTCGGATACCGAAAATTATCCAGAAATGATGCCGGAAAGGTCCACAAATGATCCCCTAATAGTCCCGAAATTACCCTGATGGGATCCCGGACGGATCCCGAAAACCATCCAGAAATGATGCCGGAAGAGCCCCCAAATGATCCCGAAAAAGTCCCCAAATGACCCCGACGATATCCCGGACGGATCCCGAACACCATCCAGAAATGATGCCGGAAGAGCCCCCAAATGATCCCGAAAAAGTCCCCAAATGACCCCGACGAGATCCCGCACGGATCCCGAAAACCATCCAGAAATGATGCCGGAAGAGCCCCAAATGATCCCGAAAAGGATTCCGAAAACAATACAGAAATGATGCCGGAAAGGTCCTCAAATGATCCCCTAATAGTCCCGAAATGACCGTGACGGGATCCCGACAACTATCCAGAAATGATGCCGAAAGGGTCCGCAAATGATCCCGTATTAGTCGAAAAAAAGTCCCGAAAGGACCACGACGGGATCCCGGACGAATCCCAAAAACCATCCAGAAATGATGCCGGTAGGTATCCCAAATGATCCCGAAATAGTCCCGAAATGACCTCGTCGGCATCCCGGACGGATCCCGAAAATTATCCAGAAATGATGCCGGAAAGGTTCCCAAATGATCCCCTAATAGTCCCGAAATGACCGTGACGGGATCCCGACAACTATCCAGAAATGATGCCGAAAGGGCCCACAAATGATCCCGTATTAGTCGAGAAAAAGTCCCGAAATGACCCCGACGGGATGCCGGACGAATCCCAAAAACCATCCAGAAATGATGTCGGAAGGGACCCCAATGATCCCGAAAAAGTCCCGCAATTATTCCGACGGGAATCTGAACCGATACCGAAAACCATCCAGAAGTGATGCCGGAACGGTCCTCAAATGCTCACCTAATAGTCCCAAAATGACCCTGACGGGATCCCGAACGGATCCCGAAAACCATCCAGAAATGATGCCGAAAGGGTCCCCAAATGATCCCATATTAGTCGCGAAAAAGTCCCGAAATGACCCCGACGGGATCCCGGACGTATCCCGAAAACCATCCAGAAATCATGAAGGATGAGCCCCAAAATGATCCCGAAAAAGTCCCCAAATGGCCCCGACGAGATCCCGGACGGATCCCGAAAACCATCCAGAAATGATGCCGGAAGAGCCTCAAATGATCCCGAAAAAGTCCCCAAATGACCCCGACGATATCCCGGACGGATCCCGAAAACCATCCAGAAATGATGCCTGAAGAGCCCCCAAATGATCCCGAAAAAGTCTCCATATGTCCCCGACGAGATCCCGCACGGATCCCGAAAACCATCCAGAAATGATGCCGGAAGGGTCCCCAAATGATCGCGAAATAGTCCCGAAATGATTCCGGAATAGTCCCGAAAATGTTCCAAAATAACCCCGACGGGATCCCGGACGGATCCCGTAAACTATACAGAAATGATCCCGGAAGGGTCCCAAAATGATCCCGAAATAGTCCCGAAAAAGTCTCGAAATTACCCCGGCGTAATCCCGGACCGATCCAGAAAACCATCCAGAAATGATCCCGGAAAGGTCTCGATATGACCCTTACGGGATTACAAATAAGGTGAAGCTAATTATAAAACCATGTTAATAAGGCAGCAGGCGCATTGGAGCGAATAAAAAGTTAGATAGAAACATACAGGTAAAGCTAATAAAAGCGTGCTAATAAAAACAATTGATGGAGGGCGGATGGCGGGAGTAGAGGAGAGGACCACTGATCGTTCCTCCAAAATTGTCTAGATCTCGTTCTGTATGTACCAGATACCAAAAACTATTGATTTAGGAGAAAATTTAGATTGAGTTATAACAATTTATGGATTTTACACCAGAGGGGGAGATAAAGTGGGGCGGGCGGAGGGTGTCACTGCTTACTTTGTAATCCCTCGACTTATTTGACCCCTTGAGTCTGTGATATTGGTGAAGGCCAGTATACGTAAAGTTATAATGTGTAAAAATTATGAAAAATAATTTCTCGAAGGGGTCGTGGGACCCCCACCCCTCTTTCCATGTTCGAAAAAAATTTCGCTAGTAGACTACTGTCTGTGTCCCAAATTTCATCAAAATCCGTGTAGCCATTCTGGCGTGATTCAGTCGCAAAGACGAAAAAATATAATAATTAAATTATAACTGTTCCTAGGGGGCGGGGACCACGCCCCTTTTGAAAAATATATAGCTAGTAGATCCTTCTAGACTATTGGCTATATGTGTGCAAAATTTCATCCAAATCGGTCCAGCCGTTCTTGCGTTATTGAGTCACAAAGACAAACGTCTGGACAAACATCCAAACATCCAAACATCCAAACATCCAAACATCCAAACATCTTAACATCCAAACTTTCCCATTTATAATATATATTAGATTTTGTTGCATCATATCATTACTGGAATTGAATTTTGACTTAATTTACTTATATACAGTAAAGATATTAAATTTTTTGTTAAAATTTGAATCTAAAAAAATTTTTTTTAAAAAGTGGGCGTCGTCTTCATCCAATTTTGCTAATTTTTATTTAGCACATATATAGTAATAGTAGTAACGCTCCTGCCAAATTTCATCATGATATCTTGAACGACTGCCAAATTACAGCTTGCAAAACTTTTAAATTACCTTCTTGTAAAAGTGGGCGGCGCCACGCCCATTGTCCAAAATCTTACTAATTTTCTATTCTGCGTCATAACGTCAACCCATCTACCAAGTTTCATCGCTTTAACCGCCTTTGGCAATGAATTATCGCATTTTGTCAGTTTTTCGAAATTTTCGATATCGAAATAGTGGGCGTGGTTATAGTCCGATATCGTTCATTTTAAATGGCGATCTGAGATGAGTGCCCAGGAATATGCACACCAAATTTCATCAAGATACCTCAAAATTTACTCAAGTTATCGTGTTAACGGGCAGACGGACGGACGGACGGACATGGCTCAATCAAATTTTTTTTCGATACTGATGATTTTGATATATGGAAGTCTATATCTATCTCGATTCCTTTATACCTGTACAACCAACCGTTATCCAATCAAAGTTAATATACTCTGTGAGCTCTGCTCAACTGAGTATAAAAATAGGTAGGTACTTTAAGTGAGGATGAAAAGCTTTACGTTTTTAGAGGTCTGCATGTAGAAACTATGACTACGAATCACGTATTTCAAAAATATATGACGTAAACTTAACTATTTGATGAAATTTGAAGCTTCTAGCCGTAAAAAAGGGGCAAAAATAACAGCTTGTATGGGGTATATAATATATATAACACCGATCTCTATGATTTTTTCAGACAACAATATATGCTATATACGTAAGCATTTGCCGAAATTTGAAGCTGCTAGCTGTTAAAACGGGGCAGAAATTGCGCAAAGTTTCTTATCTGAACAATCGGTTGTATGAGATATATGCTATGTTTACCACCGATCTCAATGATTTTTTCAGACATCAATATATGCTATACACGTAAGTGGTGAAATTTGAAGGTTCTAGCTGTTAAAATGGGGCTGAAATGGCAAAAAATATATGGCGTATTCCATCCCATTTCGACCAATTTTGAACCCGACCCCTTTAGAATTGGCTGAAAGTTTTTCTTCTTTTTCTAGCTTACGAAAGACGTTTTTCAGAATTTTTTCAAATTTTTTCATCCAACTCAAAAAAGGTTATGAAGTTTTAAAAAAACACCGTTTTTGTTTTCAAAATGCTATAACTTTTTCAAAAATTTACCGTTTGGGATCTTTTTTTTTTTTAAATTTGTTTTTAAATGTATTTTCGGAAAAAATACAAAAAAATTTTTAAAGTTTTTTTTGTAATTTTTCAGTTTTTCGAGGTTTTTTCGAATTTCGCCATTTTTTTTTTCTCATAAAAACTTCAATCAATTCTGCAGTCATCCCCGCTAATCCCGTAGTGGGCCGATTTTTTTTTTTTTTATTTAATTGAAAAAAAAAACTTAAAAAATTCTTTTGTATTTTTTCCGAAAAGTACATTTAAAAACAATTTAAAAAAAAAAGATCCCAAACGGTCAATTTTTGAAAAAGTTATAGCATTTTGAAAACAAAAACGGTGTTTTTTTTTTTAAATTCATAACTTTTTTTGAGTTGGATGAAAAAATTTTAAAAAATTCTGAAAAACGTCTTTCGTAAGCTAGAAAAAGAACAAAAACTTTCAGCCAATTCTAAAGGGGTCGGGTTCAAAAATGGTCGAAATGGGATGGAATACCATATATATATATATACCATATATACCATCATATATATATTATATATATCACCGATCTCTATGATTTTTTTACACAACAATATATACTATATACGTAAGCTCTCGGTGAAATTTTAAGCTTTCTTATCTGAACAATCGGTTGTATGAGATATATACTATATATACATGATTTTTTAAGCTATGATTTTTTCAGACAACAATATATGCTATATACGTAGGCATTTGGTGAAATTTGAAGCTTCTAGCTGTTAAAATGGGGCTGAAATTGCGAAAATATGTATACATACTATATATATATACTATATATACCACCATATATATACTATATATACCACCGATCTTTATGATTTTTTCAGACAACAATATATGCTATATACCTAAGCATTCATTGAAATATGAAGCCTCTAGCTCTCAAAATAGGGCAGTAATTACGAAAAGTTTCTTGTCTGAACAATCGGTTGTGGGGGATATATACTATATATACTACCGATCTCATCAATTTTTTCAGACAGCAATATGTGCAATATATGAAAGTATATGGTGAAGTTTGAAGCTTCAATCTGTTAAATTGAGGATGATATGACAAAAATCCTCTTATTCTGAAAAACCAGTTGTATGGAATATATATGCTATAGTGGTCCGATCCGGCCAGTTCCGACAAATGTCTAATCGGACACCCAAATTCACCCGCTCACCAAATTTTATCAAGATATCTCAAACATTGAGGGACTAGTTTGCATACAAACAGACAGACGGACAGACGGACATGGCTAAATCAACTCAGCTCTTTATCCTGATTATTTCGGTATACTTAATTGTGGGTCTATCTATTTTCCTTTAAGGACTTACAATTTTGGGTTTCCTGACGAAATTAATATACCATTTCATTTTCATGAAAGGTATAAAACTAGGTAGGTACTTTGTGTGAGGATGCAAAGATTCAGGTTTTTTGTGGTCTGCGTGTAGTATCTATGACTACGAATCACGTATATCAACAATAAATGACGTAAACGTAACTATTTGATGAAATTTGATGAATTGTGAAGCTTCTAGCCGTAAAAAAGGGGCAAAAATGACAGTTTATATGGGGTATATAATATATACACCACCGATCTCTATAATTTTTTCAGGCAACAATATATGATATATACGTAAGCATTTGGTGAAACTTCTAGCTGTTAAAATGGGGCAGAAATTTCGCAAAGTTTCTTACCTGAACAATCGGTTGTATGAGATATATACAATATATACCACCGATCTCAACGATTTTTTGAGACAACAATATATGCTATATACGTAAGCATTTGGTGAAATTTGCAGCTTCTAGCTGTTAAAATGGGGCAGAAATTGCGCAAAGTTTCTTATCTGAACAATCGGTTGTATGAGATATATAATATATATTCCACCGATCTCTATGATTTTTTCAGACAACAATATATGCTATATACGTAAGCATTTGGTGAATTTTGAAGCTTCTAGATGTTAAGTGCAGAAATTGCGCAAAGTTTCTTATCTGAACAATCGGTTGTACGAGATAGATATATAAAATGTATACCACCGATCTCAATGATTTTTTCAGACATCAATATATGCTATACACGTAAGCATTTGGTAGAATTGGAAGCTGCTTGCTGTTAAAATGGGGCTGAAATTGCAAGAAAATATATATATACTATATATACTATATATACCACCATATATATACTATATATACCACCGATCTTTATGATTTTTTTAGACAACAATATATGCTATATACGTAAGCATTCGTTGAAATTTGAAGCCTCTAGCTCTTAAAATAGGGCAGTAATTACGAAAAGTTTCTTATCTGAACAATCGGTTGTGGGGGATATATACTATATATACCACCGATCTCATCAATTTTTTCAGACAACAATATGTGCAATATATTAAAGTATATGGTGAAGTTTGAAGCTTCAATCTGTTAAATTGAGGAAGATATGACAAATATCCTCTTTTTCTGTAAAATCGGTTGTATGGAGGATATATGCTATAGAGGTCCGATCAAACCGGTTCCGACAAATGTCTAATCGGACACCCAAATACACCCGCTCACCAAATTTTATCAAGATATCTCAAAAATTGAGGGAATAGTTTGCATACAAACAGACAGACGGACAGACGGACATGGCTAAATCAACTCAGCTCTTCATCCTGATTATTTCGGTATACTTAATGGTGGGTCTATCTATTTTCCTTTAAGTTCTTACAATTTTGGGTTTCGTGACGAAATTTATATATCATTTCATTTTCATGAAAGATATAAAAATAGGTAGGTACTTTGTGTGAGGATGCACGTTTTTTGTGGTCTGCATGTAAAAACTATGACTACGAATCACGTATTTCAAAAATATATGACGCAAACGTAACTATTTGATGAAAGTTGATGAATTTTGAAGCTTCTAGCCGTAAAAAAGGGGCAAAAATGATAGTTTATATGGGGTATATAATATATATACCACCGATCTCTATGATTTTTTCAGACAACAATATATGCTATATACGTAAGCATTTGGTGAAAGTTGAAGCTTCTAGATGTTAAAACGGGGCAGAAATTGCACAAAGTTTCTTATCTGAACAATCGGTTGTATGAGTTATATACTATGTATACCACCGATCTCAATGATTTTTTCATACATCAATATATGTTATACACGTAAGCATTTGGTGGAATTTGAAGCTTCTAGCTGTTAAAATGGGGCTGAAATTGCAAAAAAAAATATATATATATATACTATATGTATATACTATATATACCACCATATATATACTATATATACCACCGATCTTTATGATTTTTTCAGACAACAATATATGCTATATACGTAAGCATTCTTTGAAATTTGAAGCATCTAGCTCTTAAAATAGGGCAGTTTTTACGAAAAGTTTCTTATCTGAACAATCGGTTGTGGGGGATATATACTATATATACGACCGATCTCATCAATTTTTCAGAAAACAATATGTGCAATATATGAAAGTATTTGGTGAAGTTTGAAGCTTCAACCTGTTAAATTGAGGAAGATATGACAAAAATCCTCTTTTTCTGAAAAAGCCGTTGTATGGAGGATATATGCTATAGTGGTCTGATCCGCCCGGTTCCGACAAATGTCTAATCGGACACCCAAATACACCCGCTCACCAAATTTTATCAAGATATCTCAAAAATTTAGGGACTAGTTTGCATACAAACAGACAGACGGACAGACGGAAAGACGGACATGGCTAAATCAACTCAGCTCTTTATCCTGATTATTTCGGTATACTTAATGGTGGGTCTATCTATTTTCCTTTAAGGACTTACAATTTTGGGTTTCGTGACGAAATTAATATACCATTTCATTTTCATGAAAGGTATAAAAATATGTAGGTACTTTGTGTGAAGATGCAAAGCTTCACGTTTTTTGTTGTCTGCGTGTAAAATCTATGACCAAGAATCACGTATTTCAACAATACGTAAACGTAACTATTTGATGAAATTTCATGAATTTTGAAGCTTCTAGCCGTAAAAAAGGGACAAAAATGATAGTTTATATGGGGTATATAATATATGTACCACATAATGTATATACCAAAAGGGACAAAAATGATAGTTTATATGGGGTATATAATATATATACCACCGATCTCTATGATTTTTTCAGACAACAATATATGCTATATACGTAAGCATTTGGTGAAATTTGAAGCTTCTAGCTGTTAAAATGGGGCAGAAATTGCGCAAAGTTTCTTATCTGAACAATCGGTTGTATGAGATATATACTATATATACCACCGGTCTCTATGATTTTTTCAGACAACAATAAATGCTATACACGTAAGAATTTGGTGAAATTTGAACATATCTAAACGATTTTTGAGATAAATATAAAATAAACAAGTGAGGAAGGCTAAGTTCGGGTGTAGCCGAACATTACATACTCAGTTGAGAGCTATGGAGACAAAATAAGGAAAATCACCGTGTAGGAAAATGAACCTAGGGTAACCCTGGAATGTGGTTGTATGACATGTGTATCAAATGGAAGGTATTAAAGAGTATTTTAGGAAAGAGTAGGCCATAGTTCTATGGATGGACGCCATTTAGGGATATCGCCATAAAGGTGGACCAGGGCTGACTCTAGAATTTGTTTGTACGATATGTGTATCAAATGAAAGGTGTTACTGAGCATTTTAAGAGGGAGTGGGCCTTAGGTCTATCAGTGGACGCCTTTTCGAGAAATCGCCATAAAGGTGGACCAGGGGTGACTCTAGAATATGTTTGTACGATATGGGTATCAAATGAAAGCTGTTAATGAGTATTTTGAAAAGGAGTGATCCCTAGTTCCATTCCGTTCCGAGATATCGCCATAAAGGTGGACCAGGGGTGTCTCTAGAATGTGTTTGTACGGTATGGGAATCAAATTAAAGGTGTTACTGAGCATTTTAAGAGGGAGTGGGCATTAGGTCTATAGGTGGACGCCTTTTCGAGATATCGCCATTAGGGTGGGCCAGGGGTGACTCTAGAATGTTTGTACGATATGGGTATCAAACGAAAAGTGTTACTGAGCATTTTAAGAGGGAGTGGGCATTAGGTCTATAGGTGGACGCCTTTCAAAATGTGGCCATTAGGGTGGGCCAGGGGTGACTCTAGAATGTGTTTGTATGATATGGGTATCAAATGAAAGATGGTAATGAGTATTTTAAAAGGGAGTAATCCTTAGTTCTATAGGTGAACGCCTTTTCGAGAAATCGCCATAAAGGTGGACCAGGGGTGACTCTAGAATATGTTTGTACGATATGGGTATCAAATGAAAGGTGGTAATGAGTATTTTAAAAGGGAGTAATCCTTAGTTCTATAGGTGAACGCCTTTTCGAGAAATCGCCATAAAGGTGGACCAGGGGTGACTCTAGAATATGTTTGTACGATATGGGTATCAAATGAAAGGTGGTAATGAGTATTTTAAAAGGGAGTAATCCTTAGTTCTATAGGTGAACGCCTTTTCGAGAAATCGCCATAAAGGTGGACCAGGGGTGACTCTACAATATGTTTGTACGATATGGGTATCAAATGAAAGGTGGTAATGAGTATTTTAAAAGGGAGTAATCCTTAGTTCTATAGGTGAACGCCTTTTCGAGAAATCGCCATAAAGGTGGACCAGGGGTGTCTCTAGAATGTGTTTGTACGATATGGGAATCAAATGAAAGGTGTTACTGAGCATTTAAGAGGGAGTGGGCATTAGGTCTATAGGTGGACGCCTTTTCGAGATATCGCCATTAGGGTGGGCCAGGGGTGACTCTAGAATGTTTGTACGATATGGGTATCAAACGAAAAGTGATACTGAGCATTTTAAGAGGGAGTGGGCATTAGGTCTATAGGTGGACGCCTTTTCAAAATGTCGCCATTAGGGTAGGCCAGGGGTGACTCTAGAATGTGTTTGTATGATATGGGTATCAAATGAAAGATGGTAATGAGTATTTTAAAAGGGAGTAATCCTTAGTTCTATAGGTGGACGCCTTTTCGAGATATCGCCATAAAGGTGGACCAAGGGTGACTCTAGAATGTTTGTACTATATGGGTATCAAATGAAAGGTGTTACTGAGCATTTTAAGAGGGAGTGGGCTTTAGGTCTATAGGTGGCCGCCTTTTCGAGATATCGCCATTAGGGTGGGCCAGGGGTGACTCTAGAATGTTTGTACGGTATGGGTATCAAACGAAAGGTGTTACTGTATGTGGACCAGGTGATCCAGAAAATCATCTGTCGGGTACTGCTAATTTATTTATATATGCAATACCACTAACAGTATTCCTGCCAAGATTCCAAGGGCTGTTGATTTCGCCTTGTAGAACTTTTTCATTTTCTTCTACTTAATATGGTAGGTGTCACACCCATTTTACAAAGTTCTTTCCAAAGTTATATTTTGCGTCAATAAACCAATCCAGTTACCATGTTTCATCCCTTTTTTCGTATTTGGTATAGAATTATTGCATTTTTTCATTTTTCGTAATTTTCGATATCGATAAAGTGGGCGTGGTTATAGTAGGATTTCGGCCATTTTTTATACCAAGATAAAGTGAGTTCAGATAAGTACGTGGGCTAAGTTTAGTAAAGATATATTGGTTTTTGCTCAAGTTATTGTGTTAACGGCCGAGCGGAAGGACAGACGGTGGACTGTGTATAAAAACTGGGCGTGGCTTCCACCGATTTCGCCCTTTTTCACAAAGAACAGTTACCGTGGTTATGGTACGATATCGTTCATTTTAAATAGCGATCTGAGATGAGTGCCCAGGAATCTACATACCAAATTTCATCGAGATACCTCAAAATTTACTCAAGTTATCGTGTTAACGGACAGACGGACGGACGGACGGACGGACATGGATCAATCAAATTTTTTTTCGATACTGATGATTTTGATATATGGAAGTCTATATCTATCTCGATTCCTTTATACCTGTACAAGCAACCATTATCGAATCAAAGTTAATATACTCTGTGAGCTCTGCTCAACTGAGTATAAAAACAGGTAGGTTATTTGTGTGAGGATGCAAAGTTTCAGGCTTTTTGTGGTCTGCGTGTAAAAACTATGACTACGAATCGCGTATTTCAACAATATATGACGAAAACGTAACTATTTGATGAAATTTGATGAATTTTGAAACTTCTCGCCGTAAAAAAGGGGCAAAAATGGCAGTTTATATGAAGTATATAATATATATACCACCGATCTCTATGATTTTTTCAGACAACAATATATGCTATACACGCAAGCATTTGATTTTTAAGATAAATATAAAATAAATAAAAAATAGGTAGGTACTTTGTGTGAGGATGCAAAGCTTCACGTTTTTTGTGGTCTGCATGTAAAAACTATGACTACGAATCACCTTTTTCAAAAATTAATGACGCAAACGTAACTATTTGATGAAATTTGATGAATTTTGATGCTTCTAACCGTAAAACAGGGGCAAAAATTACAGTTTATATGAAGTATATAATATATATACCACCGATCTCTATGTTTTTTTCAGACAACAATATACGCTATATACGTAAGCATTTGGTGAAATTTGAAGCTTCTAGCTGTTAAAATGGGGCAGAAATTGCGCAAAGTTTCTTATCTGAACAATCGGTTGTATGAGATATATACTATATATACTACCGATCTCAATGATTTTTTCAGACAACAATATATGCTATACACGTAAGCATTTGGTGAAATTTGAACATATGTAAACGATTTTTAAGATAAATATAAAATAAATAAAAAATAGGTAGGTACTTTCTGTGAGGATGCAAAGCTTCACGTTTTTTGTGGTCTGCATGTAAAAACTATGACTACGAATAACGTATTTCAAAAATATATGACGTAAACTTAACTATTTCATGAAATTTGATGAATTTTGAAGCTTCTAGCCGTAAAAAAGGGGCAAAAATTACAGTTTATATGAAGTATATATATATATATATATATATACCACCGATCTCTATGATTTTTTCAAACAACAATATATGCTATATATGTAAGCATTTGGTGAAATTTGAAGCTTCGAGCTGTTAAAATGGGGCAGAAATTGCGCAAAGTTTCTTATCTGAACAATCGGTTGTATGAGATATATACTATGTATACCACCGATCTCAATGATTTTTTCAGACATCAATATATGCTATACACGTAAGCATTTGGTGGAATTTGAAGCTTCTAGCTGTTAAAATGGGGCTGAAATTGCAAAGAAATATATATATATATACTATATATACCACCATATATATACTGTATATACCACCGATCTTTATGGTTTTTTCAGCCAAAAATATATGCTATATACGTAAGCATTCGTTGAGATTTGAAGCCTCTAGCTCTTAAAATAGGGCAGTAATTACGAAAAGTTTCTTATCTGAACAATCGTTTGTGGGGGATATATACTATATATACGACCGATCTCATCAATTTTTTCAGACAACAATATGCGCAATATATGAAAGTATATGGTGAAGTTTGAAGCTACAATCTGTTAAATTGAGGAAGATATGACAACAATCCTCTTTTTCTGAAAATCCGTTGTATGGAGGATATATGCTATATGTGGTCCGATCCGGCCGGTTCCGACAGATGTCTAATCGGACACCCAAATACACCCGCTCACCAAATTTTATCAAGATATCTCAAAAATTGAGGGACTAGTTTGCATAAAAACAGACAGACGGACAGACGGACATGTCTAAATCAACTCAGCTCTTTATCCTGATTATTTCGGTATACTTAATGGTGGGTCTATCTATTTTCCTTTAAGGACTTACAATTTTGGGTTTCGTGACGAAATTAATTTACCATTTCATTTTCATGAAAGTTATAAAAATAGGTAGGTTCTTTGTGTGAGGATGCAAAGTTTCAGGTTTTTTGTGGTCTGCGTGTAAAATCTATGACCAAGAATCACGTATTTCAACAATACATGACGTAAACGTAACTATTTGATGAAATTTCATGAATTTTGAAGCTTCTAGCCGTAAAAAAGGGGCACAAATGACAGTTTATATGGGGTATATAACATATATATACCACCGACCTCTATAATTTTTTCAGAAAACAATATATGCTATATACGTAAGCATTTGGTGAAATTTGAAGCTTCTAGCTGTTAAAATGGGGCAGAAATTGCGCAAAGTTTCTTATCTGAACAATCGGTTGTATGAGATATATATATACTATGTATACCACCGATCGCAATGATTTTTTCAGGCATCAATAAATGCTATACACGTAAGCATTTGGTGAAATTTGAAGGTTCTAGCTGTTAAAATGGGGCTGAAATGGCAAACAAATATATATATATACTTTATGTATACTATATATACCATCATATATATATTATATATATCACCGATCTCTATGATTTTTTTACACAACAATATATACTATATACGTAAGCAATCGGTGAAATTTGAAGCTTATAACTGTTAAAATGGGGTAGAAATTGCGAAAAGTTTCTTATCTGAACAATCGGTCGTATGAGATATATACTATATATACATGATTTTTTCATCTATGATTTTTTCAGACAAAAATATATGCCATATACGCAAGCATTCGGTGAAATTTGAAGCTTTAGTTATTCTGCAGGTGGTGTTGGAATTTTTGTTCGGGATATGTATGAGTGTGATTATTTTGAATGCAATCTCACAAGTGCTGACATCCTAAAGGTTTGAATAAGTATTTTCGGTGCAGTCTTTACTTTTATATGTGTTTACAGGCTACATGCGATACCTGTTCAGATATTTGTGGAAGAGTTCTCAACTCTTCTCCGTAGTGAAAATTCAGCCAATATTGTCATCTTAGGTGACTTTAATTTAGATATTCTTAATGCCAATCCTACCATAGATAGCTTCCTAAATCTTATGGCTGGTCATGGTCTAACATCGTATTTAAATGAGCCAACTCGTAGTATGTCTGGAAGCCGCTTGGATCACGTTTTCTGTCGTGTTAGTAATCATTTTCTCAGTAGTTTGCGGAGCCTAAATCTTGATGTTGGAATAACAGATCACACTATGACTGGTGTATTACTAAGCAAGGCTTGTGCAAAAAACAATAATAAAAAGTTAGTTCTTGTTTAATGCAAATAAATTTCGGCGCTCTAAACGAACTATTGCAATTGAGTCATGGGATGAATGGTACTCTGAAAAAGACGTATCCAAGGCATTTAATATTTTTCTGAACATTTTTAACAGACACATTAAGTCTGCTAGCTTTTCTTTTATACCTCACAAATCTGATTATAAGTTAAAACCATGGATTAGCAAAAAGTTGCTCAAAAAAATTCATCTAAAAAACAAGCTTGGAAAAAAGGGTAAAAACCACCCATCAAACGCAAATCTTCGCAGCAGGTATATGAAATTATGTAGAGAACTGAAAAAAGAAGTACACGTGGAGCGTGATAATTTCTATCGAAATGAGTTTAGGTCTTCCTTTGGCAATCCAAAGAAGGAATAGAATATCATTAACGGTCTTCTGAATCGCAGTTGTAAAGCTAATAATACATCAATTGCTTTATGTGATGGTAGCGTGAGCTTTTCTGATCCTCCAGCAGCGGCAAACCTTTTCAATGATCACTTTCTATCAATAGGGCAATCTCCTGTTTTCAAATCCTCCGCTCTGATACCTGAGTTCTTGAATTCGGGAAATAGTTTTTTTTCGAGCCATTTACTGGCATTGAAGTTTTAAAAACAATTAATTCTCTGAATAACTCTAGATCATGTGGATGTGATCGAATTTCGAATCAGACTCTTAAATATGTGGCACTAAATTTAGTTGATATCCTAACGCATTTGTTTAATATGAGTATTTTAGGTGGATCATTTCCTTCAGATTTAAAATGCGCTATTGTCATTCCGTTATTTAAAAAGGGTGACAAAACGGATATAAATAACTACAGGCCTATTTCATTACTGTCTTCAATTTCAAAAATTTTTGAAAAGCTGGTTAAAGGTCGAATCCTATCATTTCTTAACAATAATAACTATTTCAGCTCAATGCAATTCGGGTTCAGATATGGGCGTTCAACAGAAGATGCCTTCCTGGACTTTTGTTCTTACATATATAGGGAACTAGACAATAAAAAGAACTGTGCTGGACTGTTCGTTGATATCACTAAAGCATTTGACATGGTTGATCACCAAATTTTATTAAAAAAATTGTATTTTGCGGGCTTCCGTGGGTTTATATATAATTGGTTTGAATCTTATTTGTCAGGCAGAATTCAAAAAGTAAAAGTTGGAAGTAGTATAAGTAACCCAGTTACAATTAGCTTAGGTGTACCTCAAGGATCTGTCTTAGGTCCTATACTATTTTTGATTTACCTTAATTCAATACTCTCGCTGCCATTGTATGGAAAAGTAACAGCCTTCGCTGACAACCTTGCTATCGCCTATGGTTCATCGAACTATCTGGATTTGGTAGCAGGAATCAATAACGATGTGCATTTGCTAAGAGTGTGGTTTGCAGCACATAAGCTCTCTGTCAGCAAGAAAACGAAGTTGATGTATTTCAATTTGCATCCAAAATCCTCACCTGACGTAGCCATTGTATTCCATGCTACTGACTGCAAACGTTTTGTACTAAATAATTTTTTGTTCTGTGCATCGTTTAAAGCTGAAGTAAACTGTTCGATAAGTGCTTCACTATTGAAAAAGTAAGCGACATCCAATATATTGGTGTTATTGTTTACGTATTGAAGTCCTACTTGCGATCTTCCGTTCGTTATTTTTACAATTTAAGAAAAGTTTGTTCAAACGAAACACTTAAAACTATTTACTACGCTTTAGTCCACTCCAAGCTCCAATATGGTATAACCTGTTGGGGTGGCGCTGCAGGTAATAAAATCCAGCAGCTTCTAACTATTCAAAAATGGGTCATAAGAAAAATATGTAATGTTGATCGTTTTCACCACTCTATGGAGTTGTTTAGGGATTTGAAAGCTCTTCCTGTTAAGCATATGTACTACTATAAAACGTTAAAGATATTTTTCATTTGCTGTGGGTATTTACATAACCTGGTCTCGGATAGTTATAACTTGAGGCAAAACTCATATGGAATTGTGTATGTCCCGACCTCTCGAACAACCAACTTCAACAACTTCTTTACTATCGTTTCTTATAAAGCTTTTAATGCGTTGCCTGCATGTATACGTGTCACTAGAAATCTGAATGAGTTTTTGGGAAAGGTTAAATCTTTTCTACTAGAGAAATCACACGAAGACATCAAAATTTTGCTGAACCCTAGCATTTAAAAAATATATGTACATATTGGATTAATATAATCTATTACTTATTATTTTTAATCAAACTTCACCCCACGCACTATTTTACATGTTTTTAAATTCAATTTTATTCGGAGATGGCATTCGATACTACAATACATATATTTTTACAGAATGCCTTACTTTTCTTTCCGTAATTGTGGTTAATTTAATTTAAGTCGCTATTGTAACATATATGCTGTTTTGAAAGAAAATTAATAAAAAATGAAATGAAATGAAATGAATATACTATATATACCACCATATATATACTATATATACCACCGATCTTTATGATTTTTTCAGACAACAATATATGCTATATACGTAAGCATTCGTTGAAATTTGAAGCCTCGAGCTCTTAAAATAGGGCAGTAATTTCGAAAAGTTTCTTATCTGAACAATCGGTTGTGGGGGATATATACTATATATACTACCGAGTTCATCATTTTTTCAGACAACAATATGTGCAATATATGAGAGTATATGGTGAAGTTTGAAGCTTTAATCTGTTAAATTGAGGAAGATATGACAAAAATCCTCTTTTTCTGAAAAATCGGTTGTATGGAGGATAGCATATAGTGGTCTGATCTGGCCGGTTCCGACAAATGTCTAATCGGACACCCAAATACACCCGCTCACCAAATTTTATCAAGATATGTCAAAAATTTAGGGACTAGTTTTCATACAAACAGACAGACGGACAGACGGACATGGCTAAATCAACTCAGCTCTCAGAGTCTATCTATTTTCCTTTAAGGAATTTTATTTTTGGGTTTCGTGACGAAATCAATATACCATTTCATTGTCATGAAAGGTATAAAAATTTCGGTATACTTAATGGCAGGTCTATCTATTTTCCTTTAAGGACTTACAATTTTGGGTTTCGTGACGAAATTAATATACCATTTCATTTTCATGAAAGGTATAAAAATAGGTAGGTACTTTGTGTGAGGATGCAAAGCTTCACGTTTTTTGTGGTCTGCATGTAAAAACTATGACTACGAATCACGTATTTCAAAAATATATGACGCGAACGTAACTATTTGATGAATTTTGAAGCTTCAAGCCGTAAAAAAGGGGCAAAAATTACAGTTTATTTGGGGTAGATAATACATATACCACCGATCTCTATGATTTTTTCAGACAGCAATATATGCTATATACGTAAGCATTTGGTGAAATTTGAAGCTTCTAGCTGTTAAAACGGGGCAGAAATTGCGCAAAGTTTCTTATCTGAACAATCGGTTGTATGAGATATATACTATATATCCATGACTTTTTCATCTATCATTTTTTCGGACAACAATATATGCTATATACGTAAGCATTCAGTGAAATTTGAAGCATCTAGCTGTTAAAATGGGGCTGAAATTGCAAAAATGTGTATATATACTATATATATATACAATATATACCACCATATATATACTATATATACCACCGATCTTAATAATTTTTTCAGACAACAATATATGCTATATACGTAAGCATTCGTTGAAATTTGATGCCTCTAGCTCTAAAAATAGGGCAGTAATTACGAAAAGTTTCTTATCTGAACAATCGGTTGTGGGGGATATATACTATATATACGACCGATCTCATCAATTTTTTCAGACAACAACATGTGCAATATACGAAAGTATATGGTGCAGTGTGAAGCTTCAATCTGTTAAATTCAGGAAGATATGACAAAAATCCTCTCTTTCTGAAAAATCGGTTAGATGCTATAGTGGTCCGATCCGGCCGGTTCCGAAAAATGTCTAATCGGACACCCAAATACACCCGCTCACCAAATTTTATCAAGATATCTCAAAAATTTAGGGACTAGTTTGCATACAAACAGGCAGACGGACAGACGGACATGGCTAAAGCAACTCAGCTCTTCATCCTGATTATTTCGGTATACTTAATGGTGAGTCTACCTATTTTCCTTTAAGGACTTACAATTTTGGGTTTCGTGACGAATTCAATATACCATTTAATTTTCATGAAAGGTATAAAAATAGGTAGGTACTTTGTGTGAGGATGCAAAGCTTCACGTTTTTTTGTGGTCTGCATGTAAAAACTATGACTACGAATCACGTATTTCATATAAATATATATCGTAAACGTAACTATTTGATGAAATTTGATGAATTTTGAAGCTTCTAGCTGTAAAAAAGGGGCAAAAATGAGAGTTTTTATGGGGTATACTCTATATATACGACCGATCTCATCAATTTTTTCAGACAACAATATGTGCAATATATGAAAGTCTATGGTGAAGTTTGAAGCTTCAATCTGTTAAATTGAGGAAGATATGACAAAAATCCTCTTTTTCTGAAAAATCCGTTGTATGGAGGATATATGCTATAGTGGTCGGATCCGGCCAGTTCCGACAAATGTCTAATCGGACATCCAAATACACCCGCTCACCAAATTTTATCCAGATATCTCAAAAATTGAGGGACTTGTTTGCATACAAACAGACAGACGGACAGACGGACATGGCTAAATCAACTCAGCTCTTTATTCTGATTATTTCGGTATACTTAATGGTGGGTCTATCTATTTTCCTTTAAGGACTTACAATTTTGGGTTTCGTGACGAAATTAATACACCATTTCATTTTCGTGAAAGTTATAAAAATAGGTAGGTACTTTGTGTGAGGATGCAAAGTTTCAGGTTTTTTGTGGTCTGCGTGTAAAATCTATGACTACGAATCACGTATTTCAACAATATATGACGTAAACGTTACTATTTGATGAAATTTGATGAATTTTGAAGCTTCTAGCCGTAAAAAAGGGGCAAAAATGACAGTTTATATGGGGTATATAATATATATACCACCGATCTCAATGATTTTTTCAGACAACAATATATGCTATATACGTAAGCATTTGGTGAAATTTGAAGCTTCTGGCTGTTAAAATGGGGCAGAAATTGCGCAAAGTTTCTTATCTGAACAATCGGTTGTATGAGATATATACTATATATACCACCGGTCTCTATGATTTTTTCAGACAACAATATATGCTATACACGTCAGCATTTGGAGAAATTTGAAGCTTCTAGCTGTTAAAGTGGGGCTGAAGTTGCAAAAAAAAATATATATATACTATATATACCATCATATATATATTATATATATCACCGATCTCTATGATTTTTTTACACAACAATATATACTATATATACATGATTTTTTCATCTATGATTTTTTCATACAACAATATATGCTATATACGTAAGCATTCGTTGAAATTTGAAGCCTCTAGCTCTAAAAGTAGGGCAGTAATTGCGAAAAGTTTCTTATCTGAACAATCGGTTGGGGGGATACATACTATATATACGACCGATCTCATCAATTTTTTCAAACAACAATATGTGCAATATATGAACGTATATGGTGAAGCTTGAAGCTTCAATCTGTTAAATTGAAGAAGATATGACAAAAATCCTCTTTTTCTGAAAAATCGGTTGTATGGAGGATATATGCTATAGTGGTCGGACCCGGCCGGTTCCTAAAAATGTCTAATCGAACACCCAAATACACCCGGTCACCAAATTTTATCAAGATATCTGAAAAATTGAGGGACTAGTTTGTATACAAACAGACAGACGGACAGACGGAGAGACGGACATGGCTAAATCCACTCAGCTCTTCATCCTGATTATTTCGGTATACTTACTGCTGGGTCTATCTATTTTCCGTTAAGGACTTACAATTTTGGGTGTCGTGACGAAATTAATGTACCATTTCATTTTCATGAAAGGTATAAAAATAGGTAGGTACTTTGTGTGAGGATGCAAAGCTTCACGTTTTTTGTGGTCTGCATGTAAAAACTATGACTACGACACACGTATTTAAAAAATATATGACGTAAACGTAACTATTTGATGAATTTTGAAGCTTCTAGCCGTAAAAAAGGGGCAAAAGTGAGAGTTTATATGGGGTTTATAATATATATACCACCGATCTCTATGATTTTTTCAGACAACAATATATGCTATATACGTAAGCATTTGGTGAAATTTGAAGCTTCTATATGTTAAAACGTGGCAGAAATCTCCCAAAGTTTCTTATCTGAACAATCGGTTGTATGACATATATACTATGTATACCACCGATCTCAATGATTTTTTCAGACATCAATATATGCTATACACGTCAGCATTTGGTGAAATTTGAAGCTTCTAGCTGTTAAAGTGGGGCTGAAGTTGCAAAAAAAAATATATATACTATATATACCATCATATATATATTATATATATCACCGATCTCTATGATTTTTTTACACAACAATATATACTATATATACTATATATACATGATTTTTTCATCTATGATTTTTTCAGACAACAATATATGCTATATACGTAAGCATTCGTTGAAATTTGAAACCTCTAGCTCTTAAAATAGGGCAGTAATTACGAAAAGTTTCTTATCTGAACAATCGGTTCTGGGGGATATATACTATATATACGACCGATCTCATCAATTTTTTCAGACAACAATATGTGCAATATATGAAAGTATATGGTGAAGTTTGAAGCTTCAATCTGTTAAATTGAGGAAGATATGACAAAAATCCTCTTTTTCTGAAAAATCGGTTGTATGGAGGATATATGCTATAGTGGTCGGATCCGGCCGGTTCCGACAAATGTCTAATCGGACACCCAAATACACCCGCTCACCAAATTTTATCAAGATATCTCAAATATTGAGGGAATAGTTTGCATACAAACAGACAGACGGACAGACGGGCATGGCTAAATCAACTCAGCTCTTCATCCTGATCATTTCGGTATACTTAATGGTGGGTCTATCTATTTTCCTTTAAGGACTTACAATTTTGGGTTTCGTGACGAAATTAATATACCATTTCATTTTCATGAAAGGTATAAAAATAGGTAGGTACTTTGTGTGAGGATGCAAAGCTTCACGTTTTTTGTGGTCTGCATGTAAAAACTATGACTACGAAGCACGTATTTCAAAAATATATGACGCAAACGTTACTTTTTGATGAAATTTGATGAATTTTGAAGCTTCTAGCCGTAAAAAAGGGGCAAAAATGACAGTTTATATGGGGTATATAATATATATACCACCGATCTCTATGATTTTTTCAGACAACAATATATGCTATATACGTAAGCATTTGGTGAAATTTTAAGCTACCAGCTGTTAAAACGGGGCAGAAATTGCGCAAAGTTTCTTATCTGAACAATCGGTTATATGAGATATATACTATGTATACCACCGATCGCAATGATTTTATCAGACATCAATATATGCTATACACGTAAGCATTTGGTGACATTTGAAGCTTCCAGCTGTTAAAATGGGGCTGAAATTGCAAAAAAAATATATATATACTATATATATACTATATATACCATCATATATATATCTATAAATCTTATAAAATAAAGCCGCTAAATGCCATGTATGCACATAACTTCACACAGAATACTCCGATTTTAAAACGGTTTTTTGCATTTGAAAGCTTAGCTACGTGAGATGGTTCAGTTAATATAATTTGAAGATATATATTATAGGGGCGTGGCAAATTGCCAAAATGTAGCAAAAATCATAAAATTTTTGTTTACACAGCTATAACTCATAAACGGATGGATGGATTTCAAAAATTCTACTTTTCAGTAAAACTTTGAAATATTTACCTTCGATCTGCATCAAAAAAAATACTTGATTCCTTTCTTATATCAGCCAAATTGTTTAAACAAAGTAACATTTTTGTCAAAAAATGCGTATGTGTGTTTGTTCGCTGCGAACTGTCCGCGCTAATTGCTTTTGGTATGTATGGATGTACATCATATTTATAGGTATGTGTGGATGTACATCACTACATAGTATAAAACAAAGTCGCTTTTTCTGTCCCTATGTCCCTTTGAATGCTTAAAACTTTAAAAATACGCAACGGATTTTGATGCGCTTTTTTTAATAGATAAAGAGTGATTGAAGAGGAAGTAACGGATGAACATATTTGGCTGAAAATTGGTGGAGGGATAGCTTAAACCAGGAGACAGGCATAGACTAATTTTTATCCCGTTCTGGATAGGGTCTTGAGATCAAAACGTGGATGTGGGTAATCCTGGGATATGTTTGTACAATATGGGTATCGAATCAGTACTTTGATACGGGATATTTTTCGTACCCGCGGGTAACTAGGCGAAAACGTGGACGCGGGTACCCCTAGAATGTGTTTATAGAATATGAATAACGAATGAAAGCTGTTGATGAGTGCTTTAGTACAGAGTAATTTCTATACCGCTGGGTGAGTAGGGTCTCAATATATGGGCAAAACCTGGACCCGGATACCCCTAGAATGTGTGTGTAATATGGATATCAAATGAAAGTTGTTGCTGAGAGCTTTAAAGTAATTTTCATTGTGATATTCGATTTAGTTGCATTAACCTGGCAAAACTGATAAATGTGCATGCGAAGCCGAAATAAAGACATGAATTAATAATACCCACATAACTATTTACATACGTCCTATTCGATTTGCCTGGCAATAAGGGATGAAGAAGACTGGGAAAAACTTTAGTGAAGAGAAAAGAGAGAAGGAGAACGAGACTTAGAAAGAGATAGAGTGAGACGAAAATAGAGATAGATGTAGCGAAAATACGGAGGGAGGAGTGAATAAAAGGATTAAGAAAAAGTGAGGAGGGGGCAGAGCAAGACGGAAAAAGCTTATTAAAATGTAGAGAGAAATGAGATAGACCAAATTTAGGGCAGAACAACGTCTGCTAGTTATATATATCACCGATCTCTATGATTTTTTACACAACAATATAAATTATATATACGTAAGCAATCGGTGAAATTTGAAGCTTATAGCTGTTAATATGGGGTAGGAATTGCGAAAAGTTTCTTATCTGAACATTCGGTTGTATGAGATATATTCTATATATACATGATTTTTTCATCTATGATTTTTTCAGACAACAATATATGCTATATAGGTGAGCATTCGTTGAAATTTGAAGCTCTTAGCTGTTAAAATGGGGCTGAAGTTGCGAAAATATATATATATATATATATACTATATATACCACCATATATATACTATATATACCACCGATCTTTATGATTTTTTCAGACAACAATATATGCTATAAACGTAAGCATTCGTTGAAATTTTAAGCCTCTAGCTCTTAAAATAGGGCAGTAATTACGAAAAGTTTCTTGTCTGAACAATCGGTTGTGGGGGATATATACTATATATACGACCGATCTCATCAATTTTTTCAGACATAAATATGTGCAATATAAGAAAGTAAATGGTGAAGTTTGAAGGTTCAATCTGTTAAATTGAGGAAGATATGACAAAAATCCTCTTTTTCTGCAAAATCGGTTGTATGGAGGATATATGCTATAGTGGTCCGAATCGGCCGGTTCCGACAAATGTCTAATCGGACACTGAAATACACCCGCTCACCAAAATCCTGATTATTTCGGTATACTTAATGGTGGGTCTATCTATTTTCCTTTAAGGACTTACAATTTTGGGTTTCGTGACGAAATTAATATACCATTTCATTTTCATGAAAGGTTTAAAAATAGGTAGGTACTTTGTGTGAGGATGCAAAGTTTCAGGTTTTTTGTGGTCTGCGTGTAAAATCTATGATTACGAATCACGTATTTCAACAATATATGACGTAAACTTAACTATTTGATGAGTTTTGAAGCTTCTAGCCGTAAAAAAGGGGCAAAAATTACAGTTTATATGGGGTATATGATATATATACCACCGATCTCTATGATTTTTTCAGACAACAATATATGCTATATACGTAAGCATTTGGTGAAATTTGAAGCTTCTAGCTGTTAAAACGGGGCAGAAATTGCGCATTGTTTCTTATCTGAACAATCGGTTTTATGAGATATATACTATATATACATGATTTTTTCAGACAACAATATATGCTATATACGTAAGCATTCGGTGAAATTTGAAGCCTCTAGCTGTTAAAATGGGGCTGAAATTGCGAAAATATATATACATACTATATATATATATATACTATATATACCACCATATATATACTATATATATCACCGATCTTTATGATTTTTTCAGACAACAATATATGCTATATACGTAAGCATTCATTGAAATTGGAAGCCTCTAGCTCTAAAAGTAGAGCAGTAATTGCGAAAAGTTTCTTATCTGAGCAATCGGTTGTGGGGGATACATACTGTATATACGACCGATCTCATCAATTTTTTCAGACAACAATTTGTGCAATATATGGAAGTATATGTTGAAGCTTGAAGCTTCAATCTGTTAAATTGAGGAAGATATGACAAAAATCCTCTTTTTCTGAAAAATCGGTTATATGGAGGATATATATAGTGGTCGGATCCGGCTGGTTCCGACAAATGTCTAATCGGACACCCAAATACACCCGCTCACCAAATTTTATCAAGATATCTCAAAAATTCAGGGACTAGTTTGTATACAAACAGACAGACGGACATACGGAGAGACTGACATGACTAAATCAACTCAGCTCTTCATCATATTTAATGGTGGGTCTATCTATTTTCCTTTAAGGACTTACAATTTTGGGTTTCGTGACGAAATTAAAATACCATTTCATTTTCATGAAAGGTATAAAAATAGGTAGGTACTTTGTGTGAGGATGCAAAGTTTCAGGTTTTTTACGGTCTGCGTGTAAAAACTATGACTACGAATCACGTATTTCAACAATATATGACGTAAACGTAACTATTTGATGACATTTGAAGAATTTGAAGCTTCTAGCCGTAAAAAAGGGGCAGACATTGCGCAAAGTTTCTTATCTGAACAATCGGTTGTATGAGATATATACTATGTATCCCACCGATCTCTATGATTTTTTCAGACAACAATATATGCTATACACTTTAGCATTTGGTGAAATTTGAAGCTTGTAGCTGTTAAGAAGGGGCAGAAATTGCGCAAAGTTTCTTATCTGAACAATCGGTTGTATGAGATATATACTATATTTACCACCGGTCTCTATGATTTTTTCAGACAACAATATATGCTATACACATAAGCATTTGGTGAAATGTGAACATATCTAAACGATTTTTAAGATAAATATAAAAAAAAAGGTACTTTGTGTGAGGATGAATCGCTTCACGTTTTTAGTGGTCTGCATGTAAAAACTACGACTACGAATCACGTATTTCAAAAATATATGACGTAAACGTAACTATTTGATGAAATTTGATGAATTTTGAAGCTTCTAGCCGTAAAAAAGGGGCAAAATTAACAGTTTATATGGGGTATATAATATATATAACACCGACCTCTATGATTTTTTCAGACAACAATATATGCTATATACGTAAGAATTTGGTGAAATTTGAAGCTTCTAGCTGCTAAAATGGGGCTGAAATTGCAAAAAAAAAAAAATATATATACTATATATACCATCATATATATATTATATATATCACCGATCTCTATGATTTTTTTACACAACAATATATACTATATACGTAAGCAATTGGTGAAATTTGAAGCTTATAGCTGGTAAAATGTGATAGAAATTGCGAAAAGTGTCTTATCTGAACAATCGGTTGTATGAGATATATACTATATATACATGATTTTTTCATCTATGATTATTTCAGACAACAAAATATGCTATATACGTAAGCATTCGGTGAAATTTGAAGCTTCTAGCTGTTAAAATGGGGCTGAAATTGCGATACTATATATATACTATATGTTCAAATGCTCGGTCTTAAAAATTAACTGAAGAAATATTTAACTTAAGAAAGAGTGTTGCAATAATAACTTGGAATTTAAGTTCAATATTTCCTATTGAGAACATATTTCTAATAATTAGAATGAATAAGACATATTACATATATTGATGAGTAAACTATATGTACACATGAATCTTATCTTTTAGTCCTCATTAAATCGTCGAACTAAGAAGTGCTTTTCTTTTATTGTACCGGACATTCACGCAAGTATAAAATGCCCTTCCAACAGAGGATATGGTCCCAGATCGCGTGTGAAGTTATTTAAAAGTAATCGGGTTTTACGAAATAAAATTTTAAAATGAATTCGAGTTTGCAAATTGAAAAGCTGAGCGATAATAACTATGATGTGTGGTGCATGCAAATGCGCAGCATATTGGTTAATATGGACCAATGGCGCATCGTTAATGAAGATTGTAAGCGCAGTGATGAAAATGCAGAAAAGTGGGATCAAGATGATCAAAAAGCGCTAGCTAATATTATACTATGCGTGGAAGCGTGGAAGAAATTTCGAGATGTTCATATGCCGAGTGGACCTTTACAAAAAATTTCGCTTTATAAAAAGTTGCTTGGTTGCAGTATGTCTGCTGGTCAAAGCATGTAAACTTATCTAACTTCGTTTTTCGAAGTCGTAGATAAATTAGCCGAAGTGAAGATCTAGTTAAACAAAGAGCTAAAAGTCATAATACCATTATCTAGTTTGCAGTCCAAGTACGAAAACTTCGTGGTAGCTATTGCCGAGTTTCAGTACTTCAAAAGTAAAGCTGTTAGAAGAGGGTGCTAGAAGGGAACAACAAGCAGATCAAAAAGCTTCAGCGCAACCTGTTTGTACAAGTGTAAGAGAATCAGCGCATAATGGTAATAAAATAAATACAAAAGCAAAAAGTCGTGTAAAGTCAAATGAGTTCAAGGGCAAATGCTTTAGTTGTGGCATGCGTGGCCATACGGCTTCACAATGCAAAAGAAAGGGCAAACAACAATATGATCGTGAAGATAAACAGAGTTCTAAAATTAACGAGCTTTCTTACGCTGTATATGCTGCTTCTGTGGGGGATGAACGAAGTAAACACAATTGTTATGTCGACAGTAGTGCAACAACACATATGTGTTGCGACATGAATATGTTCGTGTCATTCATCGAAAAACGAGAAAAAGTTATGTTAGCAGCAGATAATTTCACTTACTGACAAGGTATAGGTACGGTGAAAATAAAAACAAACGAATGTGAAATAGAGCTACGTGATGTATTGTTTGTGCCTTCACTGATAATGAACTTTTATTCTGTTAACAAAGCTCTGCAGCATAAACATACAGTGGTATTCAGAAACTATGTTTTGGAAGTAAAATACTCTATAGGGTTAACATTGATTAGAGCTAGATTACAAAATGATGTGTTTATATTCAGTGCGCCAGTTCAAGGTTAAAAAAAAGCGGCATAACCTATATGGTCATATAAACTTCGAAAGTTGAAAGAAAATTGCCGACAAAGGTTTAGTGCGAGGCGTGGACACAAAAGATGTGAAAACATAAACAAATTGTGACACATGCAACAAAGTAAAATTAAGTGCAATGCCTTTTCCAAAAAAATGTGAAATTGAGTCAAATGACATATTAGAGCTTGTGCATACAGATGTATGTGGACCCATAAACGTAAAATCAGTAGGTGGTGCACGATACTTTCTCACATTTATTGACGATTTCTCGAGAATGACTTTTGTTTATTGTATGAAAGAAAAGAGCGAAGTATTTGAAAAGTTTAATACATAAACAATAAATTTACCGTTTAATTGAATTTCAATTATTATGTTTTCTAAGAGAAACTGAAAAGAGCGAAACATTTACTGGCATATTGCTATGGAACCATTTCGAAAACCGCCAACATAATCATCATCAAGCAATTTTGTAATGTTATCAAAGGTTTCACCGGGATTCGAACCGTGAATCACATGGTGAAACTGCAGCAGCCTTTTAACCACTAGGCCATCCTGCTGGTATTTGTTTTCATGCTTAATTCAGTTTTTCTCATTTCTACACTAACAACACAATTGAGACATTTTGTCTCTATATTAAGTTGTGTGCCATGTAGATTTGTTTTTGTAAAGTTCTTCTTCGTTGCGAATGAGACGCTTTGTCAACTCAGGCTCAGTTGTACATATTTATGTATGTTTGTTTAATGGTGTGTTCAGTTTATACTTATATTTAAGAATTCATGAGCTTAACACCGGCTTATAATAATTTAATTTCAATTATTATGTTTTCAAAGAGAAACTGAAAAGAATGAAACATTTACTGGCATATTGCTATGGAACCATTTCGAAAACCGCCAACGTAATCATCATCAGGAAATTTTGTAATGTTATCAAAGGTTTCACCGGGATTCGAACCGTGAATCACATGGTGAAACTACCAGTACCAAATACCAGCAGGATGGCCTAGTGGTTAAAAGGCTACTGCAGTTTCATCATGTGATTCACGGTTCGAATCCAGGTGAAACCTTTGATAACATTACAAAATTGCCTGATGATGATTACATTGGCGGTTTTCGAAATGGTTCCATAGCAATATGCCAGTAAATGTTTCATTCTTTTCAGTTTCTCTTAGAAAACATAATAATTGAAATTCAATTATTATAAGCCGGTGTTAAGCTCATGAATTCTTAAATATAAGTATAAACTGAACACACCATTAAACAAACATACATAAATATGTACAACTGAGCGTGAGTTTACAGAGCTTCTCATTCGCAACGCAGAAGAACTTTACAAAAACAAATCTACATGGCACACAAATTAATATAGCGACAAAATGTGTCAATTGTGTTTTTAGTGTAGAAATGATAAAAACTGAATTAAGCATGAAAACAAATACCAGCAGGATGGCCTAGTGGTTAAAAGGCTACTGCAGTTTCACCATGTGATTCACGGTTCGAATACCGGTGAAACCTTTGATAAAATTACAAAATTGCCTGATGATGATTACGTTGGCGGTTTTCGAAATGGGTCCATAGCAATATGCCAGTAAATGCTTCATTCTTTTCAGTTTCTCTTAGAAAACATAATACTTGAAATTCAATTATTATAAGCCGGTGTTAAGCTCATGAATTCTTAAATATAAGTATAAACTGAACACACCATTAAACAAACATACATAAATATGTACAACTGAGCCCGAGTTTACAAAGCTTCTCATTCGTAACGAAGAAGAACTTTACAAAAACAAATCTACATGGCACACAAATTAATATAGAAACAAAATGTCTCAATTTTGTTGTTAGTGTAGAAATGAGAAAAACTGAATTAAACATGAAAACAAATCCCAGCAGGATGGGCTAGTGGTTAAAAGGGTACTGCAGTTTCACCATGTGATTCACGGTTCGAATCCCGGTGAAACCTTTGATAACATTACAAAATTGATTGATGATGATTACGTTGGCGGTTTTCGAAATGGTTCCATAGCAATATGCCAGTAAATGTTTCATTCTTTTCAGTTTCTCTTAGAAAACATAATAATTGAAATTCAATTATTATAAGCCGGTGTTACGCTCACGAATTCTTAAATATAAGTATAAACGGAACACACCATTAAACAAACATACATAAATATGTACAACTGAGCCTGAGTTTACAAAGCTTCTCATTCGCAACGAAGAAGAACTTTACAAAAACAAATCTACATGGCACACAAATTAATATAGAGACAAAATGTCTCAATTGTGTTGTTAGTGTAGAACTGAGAAAAACTGAATTAAGCATGAAAACAAATACCAGCAGAATGGCCTAGTGGTTAAAAGGCTATTGCAGTTTCACATAAAACCAAATTTTTTGGAAAATTAAAAATTTTAGAAATGAACATTTTTAAACAATAATTTTTATAATGTTAAGTAAATAAAAAAATTAACAAATTTTTTTAAGTAAAATTTAAGGGTTGATTCAAAAGTACAAAAATAAAAACAAAGAAATTTTACTAAAGTTTGAATTAGTTCATTTGTAAGAAACAGGAAAGGAATTTTTATCTTCTCTTCAAAATGTGTTGGTGGACAAAAATAGCAAACGGGATTATGATAGCAATAGCCGGATATGAAGTAGGAAAAGGCAACTCTGAAACATCAGAGAGCAAGATAGTCAAATATGAGCCAGTAGTTGAAGTACACACGAAAGATATCCCAAACATTCCAGATATTTGGCTAGCAGTTTTAATTTGTGTAATCGCGCATTTGACCATTGCAATAGCTACGATACTCAAAAATTATATGAAAGTTGAATATAGGCAGTTTAAAAACGTTCAAGACCGTATCTAAAAATTTTTCCAATTGAACAAGGTACAAATATCCATTTTAGTACTTTATTATTTAAACTCAACTCGAAGCTGAGGAAGAGCAGCAAACATTTGAAAATTAAACTTTACACAGTAACCCTCAAAATGCATCAACCAACAGTGGAATTTATTTAGACAGCATCATCAGCGCCGTCCAAGGTAGATGGCAAATGAAGAATTTGCATAATTTCTTTGAATACTCCTGATATCTTTAAACAAATCAAAAATAGTCACGAAGCAATCTCAAATTTCCATGGAAGTTATCGAAATACCAACCACGAAGGCTGTCAAGGTAGAAGATTTTTACCACAGCCCTGATAAAATAATAATTTTTCATAAAATAATGATTGATTAAAAATCTTGTGTCAGCGGAAGTATGCAAAATACTAAAAAACTAAAGAACCAGCCAATTGTAACAACAAGTTTGAAGAAAAAGTCACAAAGAGAACCTTATTATATATATAAAGCGCTAAATAAATTTGCAAACGACTAGTATCGCTCGTTTTCAATTCCCCAAAGGATTGAAAAATGGTAGCATAAAAATACAAGCAACTTGATTGTTGAGAAAGAGATTGACTTAGGACAATACTGGACCAGGCTGAAAAATGCCGACAATCTAGGACTTGTAAAGAAATAAAAATAAAGTTGTCCCTTAGGAGACAAATTGGTCAGGAATAATATATACTGCAGTAGGAAAATTTAGAAAGAAAATAGGTACACAAGTTCAAAAAGACCCAATAATTGCGTTATGACAAATCGCGATAAAATTAGAATAATTTTTTATAAAACCCATGACGATTCAGTTTTGGTGGCCGCCGCAGAAATCGCATGACACATAGGATCAGAAAAAAAGTATTGCTGGAAAATATGAAAATATAAAAAGTATGTTTAAAAATAAAAATTTGCATCCACTGTACCTTCCTTTTACCCATTAGTTGAACTACTTCTACTACATAACTACCTCGCTTTAGTAGCAAAAGGCTGTAGTCAGCAGCTGGGTCTAAATTACTGGGAAATTTTTTCGCCTGTAATACGATATGAAACAATTCGTATGCTACTTGCTATTGCCGTTGATAAAGAGCTTCACTCAAATCAGATCGATATTTCCAATGCATATCTCAATAGCAAGCTTACGGAAGAAATTTACCTTAAACAACCAGAAGAATTTGTGGACAATAAAAATCCTAATAAAGTTTTAAAGCTAAATAAAGCCATTTACGGCTTAAAGCAGTCTGGGCGACACTAGAATAGTACTCTTGATGTAGCATTGAAAGATATGGGTTTTAGCCCATGTAAAGGCGAACCGTGTTTGTTTGTCAAACAATACGATGGCAGTTACAGTTACATAGCCGTTTATGTCGACGATCTTATCTTAGCATGTACAAGCGAGAAAGAGATTGCGAGCATTAAAAAATCATTATCGTCTAAATTTAAGCTACACGATAGCGGGGCTATGACATTTTTCTTGGATTCGAAATAGAACGTCAGGGTAAGACAGGTACGATTTCTGTGTGTCAGAAGAACTATATAAACGAGTTATTGGGTATGTATAGTGTGTCATCATGTCGTCCGGTAAGCACATCCCTAGATCCTGGTTTTCAAGTAAGCTGCAGAAATGACAAGTGCAATAAAATAGACGCAACAAGCTATCAATCGTTAATTGGATCTTTAATGTACTTGGCCATTTCAACGCGGCCAGACATTATGCACGCAGTAAGTCTATTAGCACAAAGAAGCTAAGACCCCCACACCACACATGAGGCTGGTGCAAAACATGTCCTACGATACTTATCAAAGACCATCAATTTAAAGTTACACTACTGCAAAAATGGCAAACTGGTAGAAGGCTATGCGGATGCGGATTGGGCGAGTAACGAGTTAGATAGGAAGTCATACACCGGTTATTCGTTCTTTTTGGCGGGTCGCGCTTTTTCCTAGCAAGCAAAGAAGCAAGATGTAGTCGCATTGAGCAGAGGCTGAGTACATCGCTTTAAGTACGCCAGCAAAAGAGGCTGTATATCTGCGGCGCTTGCTTAAAGAAGTTGGCTTTATTCACGACATCGGTCCTGTTAAGTAAAAGGCGACAACATGAGCGCAATTCAAATTTCAAAGAACCCTGTTTTCCACAAGCGAACCAAGCACATAGATTTGAAATATCATTATATCCGAGAAGTTGTCGAACAAAAAGTAATAGAATTAGTGTACGTCTCCACAAATGAAAATTTTTCTGATATTTTTACAAAAAATCTGCAAAAACAAAAACATGTAAAATTTGTTCAAATGCTTGGTCTTAAAAATTTACTGAAGAAATATTTAACTTATGAAAGAGTGTTGAAATAATAACTTGGAGTTTTAAGTTCAATATTTCCTATTGAGAACTTATTTCTAATAATTAGAATGAATAAGACATATTACATATATTGATGAGTTAACTATATGTACACATGAATTTTATCTTTTAGTCCTCATTAAATCGTTGAACTGAGAAGTGCTTTTCTTTTACTGTACCGGACATTCACGCAAGTATAAAATCCCCTTCCAACACTATATATACCACCATATATATACTATATATACCACCGATCTTTATGATTTTTTCAGACAACAATATATGCTATATACGTAAGCATTCGTTGAAATTTGAAGTCTCTAGCTTTTAAAATAGGGCAGTAATTACGAAAAGTGTCTTATCTGAACAATCGATTGTGGTGGATATATACTATATATACGACCGATCTCATCAATTTTTTCAGAAAACAATACGTGCAATATATGAAAGTATATAGTGAAGTTTGAATCTTCAATCTGTTAAATTGAGGAAGATATGACAAAATCCTCTTTTTCTGAAAAATCGGTTGTACGGAGGATATATGCTATAGTGGTCCGATCCGGCCGGTTCCGGCAAATGTCTAATCGGACACCCAAATACACCCGCTCACCAAATTTTATCAAGATACCTCAAAAATTGAGGGACTAGTTTGCATACAAACAGACAGACGGACATGGCTCAATCAACTCAGCTCTTCATCCTGATTATTTCGGTATAATTAATGGTGGGTCTATCTATTTTCCTTTAAGGACTTACAATTTTGGATTTCGTGAAAAAATTAACATACCATTTCATTTTCATGAAAGGTATAAAAATAGGTAGGTAATTTGTGTGAGGATGCAAATTTTCAGGTTTCTTGCGGTCTGCGTGTAAAAACTATGACTACGAATCACGTATTACAACAATGTATGACGTAAACGTAACTGTTTGATGAAATTTGATGAATTTTGAAGCTTCTAGCCGTAAAAAGGGGCAAAAATGACAGTTTATATGGGGTATATAATATATATACCACCGATCTCTATAATTTTTTCAGACAACAATATATGCTATATCTGTAAGCATTCGGTGAAATTTGAAGCTTCTAGCTGTTAAAATGGGGCTGAAATTGCGAAAATATATATATATACTATATATACCACCATATATATACTATATATACCACCGATCTTTATGATTTTTTCAGACAACAATACATGCTATATACGTAAGCATTCGTTGAAATTTGAAGCCTCTAGCTCTTAACACGTTCGCCACTCAGCGTCACATATATGTGACGTGGGGTATTTAAAAAAAACTCATGTCACATATATGTGTCGTAAAATTACTAAAATGTATTGAGCTGTTATTTCATGAAGGTTTGTAGGAAGTAATTTTCTTGCATGTTTTAGTATCTGGCAAGGTGTCAAATATATACAAAATCTGCGGTTTGGGTATGGGCTAAGCCGTTATTTTAAAATTTCGCTTTTTAAAGGGGTATTCCCCGAATTTTTTCAATGTGCTAATTAATGTGAAAATAAGTTTGAAGTATGCTTTCATCAGTTCATTCGTGTCACAATAGCATTAGAAGAAGGTTCTTATAAGTAAAAGTGTGCATATTTTTTAAGGTAAGTTTTTTTACAATGCTTCAACTATTTTATACTAACATAGAAAACATATAACTATTTATATATATGTGTATATTTTTCGTTTATTGTTTAGAATGGAGGGTCGTAGACGAAGGCAAATATCTGAGGAGGAAATTCTTGAAGCCATTTTGAATTCCAGCGAAAGCGACCTGGACTTTGAGGATTCTGGAAGCAGCTTCGCCCCAGAAAGTGAGGACGAAGAGTCTGGGGAAGAAAATTACTCAGAAGGTGGGATAGAGATAGAAGAAACCGATCTTGGTGGAGACGTTACCAATGAAAATGAGTGGATGGATTTAGAGCCCGAAATCCAAAACATGGAATTTACAGGTGAAGAGAAAATTTCTATTGATTTACCACCTAGTGCAAAACCCATAGATTATTTTATGAAAATATTTGATGAAGTGCTTGTAAAGAAAATTGTTTTGTGGACAAATGCACGTGCTAATTTTTTATCTAAAAATGAGAAATTGGGGACGAAATCTAATCTTCTCAGATGGAAGGACGTAACCGCTGAGGAAATAAAAAAGGTAAACGGTTTATGTATTACAATGCCCTTAAATAAAAAGCCGGAAATGAGATAGTTTTGGAGCAAAGATCCTCTTTATTTTCAAAATATTTTCGGAGGAACTATGAGTCACATAAAATTTGAAAATATACTTCGTTGTATGTGTTTCTATTTTCATGACCAATGTGATAGATCCAACCGTCTACACAAAATTGAAAATATGGTAAACCATATTCTTCAAAATATAAAAAAAAATCTATAGTCCCCCGCAAAACTTATCTTTGGGTGAAGCTCTTCTTTTGTGGAGGGGAAGACTTTTATTTCGGCAGTATATTCCAAATAAAAGACATAAATATGGAATAAAATTTTACGAACTGTGTACCTCAGATGGATTTTTAATAAATTTACTTATATACACTGGAAAAACTACCGTGTGCAATGAAAAAGGACATGCATTTGGTGTTGTCGCTAAATTAATGGAGAATTACTTACAAAAAGGGCATACGCTTTACTTGGACAACTATTACAATAGTGTAGATCTCGCTGAATATTTATTGAGTAATAAAACAAAAATGTGTGGAACGTTGAGAAAAAATAGGAAACGGAACCCCTCATATGTCATCAAAAGCAAACTGACCCAAGGAACAACAGCATGGAGACGAAACGCAAAAGGTGTTGTTGTTTTAAAATGGAAAGATAAACGGGACGTACTCATGATTTCTATAAAGCATAATGCTTAAAACGTAAACACAACATCGAAGAGAGGAGTAAATATAGTCAAACCGAAAATGGTTCATGACTATAATAAAAATATGTCAGGTATCGATCGTTCCGATCAAATGGTGTCGTATTATGCGTGTCCCAGACGATCAATTCGCTGGTATATGAAGGTATTTTTTCACCTAATAGATATATCGCTTTGGAATGCCTGCTGGATTTACAACAAAATAAATTTCGAAAATCCATTGACACTCCTGTCGTTTAGAGAAAAAATTATAAAAGCATATTTGGTTGAACCTCCAAGACAAAGATTATCTGTTCATGTAACACCCAGTACATCTACTGCTGCTCATTTTCCAGACATGACCTCTTCAAGAAAACGATGTCGCCAGTGCAGTAAAACTAAAACGAGGACCGCAACTAAATATATATGTGGAGTCTGCAGAGACAAAGATGGCGATGTAATTGGATTATGCCCATATCCATGTTTTAGGGACTGGCATATCCAATAAAGCAGACATATGTACATATATAGAAAATAATAAAAATGTTTAATATATAATAAAAAAATTCAGTTTATGTTTTATTGATAGAAATCAAACTATGTAGTGACTCCCATAAGTGACACAAGTACTTCCCAAAACTCATGGCACTTATATGTGACTTTTGTGTATGTCACAAATACGTGGCACACAGATTCTCTTAAGAAAATTGCTTAGAAAACTCATGTCACATATATGTGACATATTTTTTTTTGTTCGTGAGTTTTTTTTGAAAGCACAAAAAATCAACGAGTGGCGAACGTGTTAAATTAGGGCAGTAATTACGAAAAGTGTCTTATCTGAACAATCGGTTGTGGGGGATATATACTTAGGGACTAGTTTGCATACAAACAGACAGACGGACAGACGGACATGGTTAAATCAACTCAGCTCTTCATCCTGATTATTTCGGTATACTTAATGGTGGGTCTATCTATTTTCCTTTAAGGACTTACAATTTTGGGTTTCGTGACGAATTTAATATACCATTTCATTTTCATGAAAGGTATAAAAATGGTAGCATAGAAAATTTTCAAGCAACCAGATTGTTGGGAAGTTATTGACTTAGGACAATATTCGACCCGCAATCCAGGACTTGAAATTTATAAAGAACAAGTAAGGAAGGCTAAGTTCGGGTGTAACCGAACATAACATACTCAGTTGAGAGCTATGGAGACAAAATAAGGAAAATCACCATGTAGGAAAATGAACCTAGGGTAACCTTGGAATGTGGTTGTATGACATGTGTATCAAATGGAAGGTATTAAAGATTATTTTAAAAGAGAGTAGGCCATAGTTCTATGGATGGACGCCATTTAGGAATATCGCCATAAAGGTGCACCAGGGCTGACTCTAGAATTTGTTTGTACGATATGGGTATCAAATGAAAGGTGTTACTGAGCATTTTAAGAGGGAGTGGGCCTTAGGTCTATCGGTGGACGCCCTTTCGAGATATCGCCATTAAGGTGGACCAGGGGTGACTCTAGAATGTGTTTGTAAGATATGGGTATCAAATGAAAGGTGGTAATGAGTATTTTAAAAGGGAATGGGCTTTAGTTCTATAGGTGAACGCCTTTTCGAGAAATCGCCATAAAGGTGGACCAGGGGTGACTCTAGAATATGTTTGTACGATATGGGTATCAAAGGAAAGCTGTTAATGAGTATTTTGAAAAGGAGTGATCCTTAGTCCATAGGTGGCCGCCGTTTCGAGATATCGCCATAAAGGTGGACCAGGGGTGTCTCTAGAATGTGTTTGTACGATATGGGAATCAAATGAAAGGTGTTACTGAGCATTTTAAGAGGGAGTGGGCATTAGGTCTATAGGTGGACGCCTTTTCGAGATATTGCCATTAGGGTGGGCCAGGGGTGACTCTAGAATGTTTGTACGATATGGGTATAAAACGAAAAGTGTTACTGAGCATTTTAAGAGGGAGTGGGCAATAGGTCTATAGGTGGACGCCTTTTCGAAATGTCGCCATTAGGGTGGGCCAGGGGTGACTCTAGAATGTGTTTGTATGATATGGGTATCAAATGAAAGATGGTAATGAGTATCTTAAAAGGGAGTAATCCTTAGTTCTATAGGTGGACGCCTTTTCGATATATCGCCATAAAGGTGGACCAAGGGTGACTCTAGAATGTTTGTACGATATGGGTATCAAACGAAAGGTGTTACTGAGCATTTTAAGAGGGAGTGGGCATTAGGTCTATAAGTGGACGCCTTTTCGAGATATCGTCATTAGGGTGGGCCAGGGGTGACTCTAGAATGTGTTTGTACGATATGGGTATCAAACGAAAGGTGTTACTGAGCATTTTAAGAGGGAGTGGGCATTAGGTCTATAGGTGGACGTCTTTTCGAGATATCGCCATTAGTGTGGGCCAGGGGTGACTCTATAATGTTTGTGCGATATGGGTATCAAACGAAAGGTGTTACTGAGCATTTTAAGAGGGAGTGGGCATTAGGTCTATAGGTGGACGCCTTTTCGAGATATCGCCATTAGGGTGGGCCAGGGGTGACTCTAGAATGTGTTTGTACGATATGGGTATCAAATGAAAGGTGGTAATGAGTATTTTAAAAGGGAGTAATCCTTAGTTCTATATGTGGACGCCTTTTCGAGATATCGCCATAAAGGTGGACCAAGGGTGACTCTAGAATGTTTGTACGATATGGGTATCAAACGAAAGGTGTTACTGAGCATTTTAAGAGGGAGTGGGCATTAGGTCTATAGGTGGACGCCTTTTCGAGATATCGCCATAAAGGTGGACCATGGGTGACTCTAGAATGTTTGTACGATATGGGTATCAAACGAAAGGTGTGACTGAGCATTTTAAGAGGGAGTGGGCATTAGGTCTATAGGTGGACGCCTTTTCGAGATATCGCCATTAGGGTGGGCCAGGGGGACTCTAGAATGTTTGTACGATATGGGTATCAAACGAAATGTGTTACTGAGCATTTTAAGAGGGAGTGGGCATTAGGTCTATAGGTGGCCTTTTCGAGACATCGCCAATATGGTGGGCCAGGGGTGAATCTAGAATGTTTGTACGATATGGGTATCAAACGAAAGGTGTTACTGAGCATTTTAAGAGGGAGTGGACATTAGGTCTATAGGTGGACGCCTTTTCGAGATATCGCCATTAGGGTGGGCCAGGGGTGACTCTAGAATGTGTTTGTACGATATGGATATCAAATTAAAGGTATTAATGAGGGTTTTAAAAGCGAGTGGCCCTTAGATGTATATGTGAAGGAGTTCTCGCGATATCGATCAAAATGTGGACCAGGTGATCCAGAAAATCATCTGTCGGGTACTGCTAATTTATTTATATATGCAATACCACTAACAGTATTCCTGCCAAGATTCCAAGGGCTGTTGATTTTGCCTTGTAGAACTTTTTTATTTTCTTCTACTTAATATGGTAGGTGTCACACCCATTTTACAAAATTTTTTCCAAAGTTATATTTTGCGTCAATAAACCAATCCAGTTACCATGTTTCATCCCTTTTTTCGTATTTGGTATAGAATTATGGCATTTTTTTCATTTTTCGTAATTTTCGATATCGATAAAGTGGGCGTGGTTATGGTCGGATTTCGGCTATTTTTTATACCGAGATAAAGTGAGTTCAGATAAGTAGGTGGGCTAAGTTTAGTAAAGATATATCGGTTTTTGCTCAAGTTATTGTGTTAACAGCCGAGCGGAAGGACAGACGGTGGACTGTGTATAAAAACTGGGCGTGGCTTCCACCGATTTCGGCCATTTTCACAGAGAACATCAATTTTAAATTTGCATACTGCAGTAAATATTCAATTAATTTTTATACTCAGTTGAGCAGAGCTCACAGAGTATATTAAGTTTGATTGGATAACGGTTGGTTGTACATATATAAAGGAATCGAGATAGATATAGACTTCCATATATCAAAATAATCAGGATCGAAAAAAAATTTGATTGACCCATGTCCGTCCGTCCGTCCGTTAACACGATAACTTGAGTAAATTTTGCGATATCTTGATGAAATTTAGTATGTAGGTTCCTGAGCACTCTTCTCAGATCGCTATTTAAAATGAACGATATCGGACTATAACCACGCCCACTTTTTCGATATCGAAAATTTCGAAAAACCGAAAAAGTGCGATAATTCATTACCAAAGACAGATAAAGCGACGAAAATTGATAGATGAGTTGAATTTATGACGCAGAATAGAAGATTAGTAAAATTTTGGACAATGGGCGTGGCACCGCCTACTTTTAAAAGAAGGTAATTTAAAATTTTGCAAGCTGTAATTTGTCAGTCGTTGAAGATATCATGACGAAGTTTGGCAGGGACGTTACTCCTATTACTATATGTACGCCTAATAAAAATTTGCAAAATCGGAGAAGGACCACGCCCACTTTTAAAAAAAAATTTTTTTTTTAAGTAAAATTTTAACAAAAAACTTAATATATTTACAGTATATAAGTAAATTATGTCAACATTCAACTCCAGTAATGATATGCTGCAACAAAATACAAAAATAAAAGAAAATTTCAAAATGGGCGTGGCTCCGCCCTTTTTCATTTAATTGGTCTAGGATACTTTTAACGCCGTAAGTCGAACAAAAATTAACCAATCCTTTTGAAATTTGGTAGGGGCATAGATTTTATGATATTAACTGTTTTCTGTGAAAACGGGCGAAATCGGTTGATGCCACGCCCAGTTTTTATACACAGTCGTTCGTCTGTCCTTCCGCATGGCCGTTAACACGATAACTTGAGCAAAAATCGACATATCTTTAATGAACTTAGTTCACGTACTTACTTGAACTCACTTTATCTTGGTATGAAAAATGAACGAAATCCGACAATGACCACGCCCACTTTTTCGATATCGAAAATTACGAAAAATGAAAAAAATGCCATAATTCTATACCAAATACGAAAAAAGGGATGAAACATGGTGAGGTAATTGGATTGGTTTTTTGACGCGAAATATAACTTTAGAAAAAACTTTATAAAATGGTTGTGAAACCTACCATATTAAGTAGAAGAAAATGAAAAAGTTCTGCAGGGCGAAATAAAAAACCCTTAAAATCTTGGCAGGTATTACATATATAAATAAATTTGTGGGTCACCCTGGTCCACATTTTGGTCGATATCTGGAAAACGCCTTCACATATACAACTACCACCACTCCCTTTTAGAACTCTCATTAATACCTTTAATTTGATACCCATATCTTACAAACACATTCTAGAGTCACCCCTGGTCCACCTTTATGGCGATATCTCGAAAAGGCGTCCACCTATAGAACTAGGCCCCACGCCCTTTTAAAATACTCATTAACACCTTGCATTTGATACCCATATCGTACAAACAAAGTCTACAGTCACCCCTGGTCCACCTTTATTGCGATACCTCGAAAAGGCGTCCACCTATAGAACTAAGGCCCCCTCCCTTTTAAAATACTCATTAACACCTTTCGTTTGATACCCACATTGCACAAACGAATTCTAGAGTCACCCCTGGTCCACCTTTATGGCGGTATCTCGAAACGGCGTCCACCTATGGAACTAAGGATTACTCCCTTTTAAAATACTCATTAACCCCTTTCTTTTGATACCCATATTGTACAAACAAATTCTAGGGTCACCCCTGCTCCACCTTTATGGCGATATCTCGAAACGGCGTCCACCTATGGAACTAAGGATTACTCCCTTTTAAAATACTCATTAACACCTTTCTTTTGATACCCATATTGTACAAACAAATTCTAGGGTCACCCCTGGTCCACCTTTATGGCGATATCTCGAAAATGCGACCACCTATACAACAATCACCACTCATTTTTAAAACCCTAATTAATACCTTTCATTTGATATCCATATCATTCAAACACATTCTAGAGTCACCACTGGTCCACCTTTATGGCGATATTTCGAAACGGCGTCCACCTATAGAACTAAGGCCCGCTCCCTTTTAAAATACTCATTAACACCTTTCGTTTGATGCCCATATTGTACAAACAAATTCTAGGGTCACCCCTGGTCCACCTTTATGGCGATATCTCGAAACGGCGTCCACCTATGGAACTAAGGATTACTCCCTTTTAAAATACTTATTAACACCTTTCTTTTGATACCCATATTGTACAAACAAATTCTAGGGTCACCCCTGGTCCACCTTTATGGCGATATCTCGAAACGGTGTCCACCTATGGAACTAAGGATTACTCGCTTTTAAAATACCCATTAATACCTTTCATTTTATACCCATATCGTACAAACGCATTCTAGAGTCACCCCTGGTCCACCTTTATGGCAATATCTCGAAAAGGCGACCACCTATACAACAACCACCACTCCCTTTTAAAACCCTCACTAATACCTTTAATTTGATACCCATATCGTACAAACACATTCTAGAGTCACCCCTGGTCCACCTTTATGGCGATATTTCGAAACGGCGTCCACCTATAGAACTAAGGCCCACTCCCTTTTAAAATACTCATGAACACCATTCGTTTGATGCCCATATTGTACAAACAAATTCTAGGGTCACCCCTGGTCCACCCTTGTGGCGATATCTCGAAACGGCGTCCACCTATGGAACTAAGGATTACTCCCTTTTAAAATACTCATTAACACCTTTCTTTTGATACCCGTATTGTACAAACAAATTCTAGGGCCACCCCTGATCCACCTTTATGGCGATATCTCGAAACGGCGTCCACCTATGGAACTAAGGATTACTCCCTTTTAAAATACTCATTAACACCTTTCATTTGATACCCATATCGTACAAACGCATTCTAGAGTCACCCCTGGTCCACCTTTATGGCATCACCTATACAACTACCACCACTCCCTTTTAGAACCCTCATTAACACCTTTAATTTGATACCCATATCGTACAAAAAATTCTAGGGTCACACCTGGCCCACCTTTAGGCCATATCTCGAAACGGCGTCCACCTGTGGAACTAAGCATCACTCCCTTTTAAAATACTCAGTAACACCTTTCTTTTGATACCCATATTGTACAAACAAATTCTAGGGTCACCCCTGGTCCACCTTTATGGCGATATCTCGAAACGGCGTCCAACTATGGAACTAAGGATTACTCCCTTTTAAAATACTCATTAACACCTTTCATTTGATACCCATATCGTACAAACGCATTCTAGAGTCAACCCTGATCCACCTTTATGGCTATATCCCTAAATGGCGTCCACCTTTAGAACTATGGCCCACTCCCTCATAAAATACTATTTAATGCCTTTCATTTGATACACATGTCATACAAACACATTCCAGGGTTTCCCTCGGTTCATTTTCCTACATGGTTATTTTCCCTTATGTTGTCACCATAGCTCTCAACTGAGTATGTAATGTTCGGTTACACCCGAACTTAACCTTCCTTACTTGTTATTAATAGGGTTAAACTTCCAAATGCAATGAAAAATCTTTGTTTAATAGAAATAGCAAGGAAATTAAAATCATTTATTAGTTGCTAGAAACGTTATATTAAAAAGATTACTATAAGTTTGCCTGGGTCTCACCTAAGAAAACCTCACTATTAAATAGGTCATCATTTTATATAATAAGAAAAATATTTTTACTTTAACCCCCGGTGGAATAGAAAATATGAATAAGAAAATATTTTTACTCTAACACTCTGTAGAATAGGAGATTTAACTAATTAGGGAAAAAGTCTCGTGTAAGGTAAATAATAAGAATTTTTACCTTAATATATATACATAGAAAAAATTGCGATAGGAAAAATAGATTTGCACAATTTACTAAATAACAATAGAAACAATAAAATTAAGAAAATAGTAATACATAAGAATAGGCGGTTGAGAATAGGTTTAACCAATATAAAATATGCTAATAACTCGCACAATATAACAAAACCCAGTTTCAACCATAGTATTACAATTTACTCATCAATAAAATGTAAACACATAAAGAAAGAAAAATGCATAAATATGAAGTCATGTTGGCATCAAGTTACGGTTACCTCATGCCGGTTTTTAAGCGAGTCGACGCTCTTAAAGACCGGTTGTGCAAAAATAATTTAAAACTCTGATGTGTAAAACCAAATGTCAATAACAATTGATGCATAACATTATTCATAAACACAAGCACATACCATACAAATGTACATACATATATTATACTTCAAAACAACACACAAAAAAAAAACGTACAAACAAAAGAACAATAGAAAAAAACATTTTTTTTTTCAACACCGAAAATCACACATGGCAAGCAAATGTAAACGGATATAAAAATAAGTAAACAACGCTTCACGCTCAATATCAAATTACCACAAGACAATAAATTACAATAGCAAACTAAAAAGCAATTAAAATTTAGTAAACTCTACATGGTCATTAAATCACTTTAAGAATCACATACAATTGTTCTCAAGTGTGTGCGATTCTTTTGATTTGGTATTACCGCAATACAAGATATTTGTACTTATGTACATACCAGAATAAGTCTAGCTTGAAATGCATAAGCAAATGAATTTCATGAATTTGAAATTGGACGCCCACGCCTTTTGATAGGTTGGTATTTTCACAACAGCAAGATAAATGAGTATGCCAAAAAACCTTTTCATTTCAGGCACAGTGCATTTCAATTGTATTCCCTTTGATTGCATGGCATATAAATTTGTTTCCTCACACATTTTTAGCCACAGTTCATCCGTAAAGGTTTTTTTCTCTATGGGTTAATTTACTTTTCCAGGTGGTCTCACATTACATGAACTCAGCACTAATCCACTTCAAACTATTGAAATAAATTTTTTCTATTACCTCCTGTGCAACAATTTCATTTTCATTCAAATCTTCAACATCTTCAACATTTTTGCTTCCAATAATTTGGTCAATCAAACCAACTTCCACATTTTCAGATTTGTTATCTAAAGTTTTCAATGTTTCCTCTATAATTTCCTCCATATTTTGATCTTCATCTTCTTCAATTTCATCGTCAGCCGAACCATCCCAACCAAAGATGGCAATTCTTCAATTTCAGCTTGAGTCAGAGCTTTTGGGCGCATCTTAGAAAGTGTATACTGAAATAAATTATATTTTTTCGAAAATTACCACAATAGACCAATGTTGCATATTCGCAACACGAAAATAACAAAATTATTACAGACAAACTAAATAATATTTTCATATAGGGTTTTTTTTTTAAATACTCTCTTACCTTTCTATATTTATGCAGTAATGTTGGTTTCAGGATGAAATAATTATTTTTATAATTTTTTTCCACTTTTTTAGAACACCGTTTTTTTGCAAAATTAATTTTCAACTTCTTGCTCACAAATATAGCTACCGACTGAAAGCGTGTACAGCTCACTGTTTGCTTGCTGTTTGCTTTCTCAACACAGTAAGCTATAATTTAAAAGAAAATTCAAAACAATAACTTGAAAATAACGTATATGCAACATCGGGCATGAGAGGGTTAATAAAAGTATTAACTAGTTCAGGCATCTTCTCAGGAGAGACAGAGCTGGGGTTGTTGCTGGAACCGATTAAAATTTATTAAGCAGTCACGGTCAATGCTGCATTCCACCTTATTTCTCCCATAGACCTTTAGGGTTTTAAGGTTACGCCATAGCGCTTTTGATGGCAGAGGAGGATCCAATTTGCTATGAAAAAAATTCTTTTTGGCCTGCCTAATTACGGCAGTCGCTTCGTTGCGAGCAGCTTTGTGCAAAGCCCATGAAGCATCATTTCGGGACCTCCTCCATTTGGCGTGCAGCTTATTGCGCTTTTTTATTGCACAAATAACTCTTCTACTAAACCAAGGACAAGATTTGTTTAAAACATGGACAGTACGTGTAGCGACATGACGATCAAATACGACATTTATGTTTTGGTTAAGATGTTCAAGTTTGTTATCTACCGTATCTAAATACCAACAATCATTCCAAGGAATACAAGAACAATCACTGAACAACACACAGAAATCACGATATACATAAACATATGGCTCAGGACGATTAAACCCAACGTTAACAGTATACAAAATTAGGTCATTGTCTGATACAAAAAAAGCTGGTCAAATTTAAGAATATATGTCAAGTCAGATATCATAAAATTGTCTAATAAGCTGGGATTGGAGTTGTTGGTATTGTGTCATTTACTATGGCTAAACCAGCTGTTGAAACTTGATCACACAGTTTTTTACTAAACGAGTCATTTACAAGTAAATTAACATTGAAATCGCCACTAATGACGCAACATTCATAATCAATTAGATACACGGACAGCGCAGTAAAAAAACAATATAACGTGCAACATTTAGGCGGGTTGTAAACACAAGAAACTGAAGTTTTTTTACACCATCAGAGACCTCAGAAATGATAAACTGAACATCTGAGTCGACAGACATACTAAGAGGCTTAATGTTAAGATTTTTCTTGCAATAGATCGCCACACCGCCCCCTTTCTTACGTTCCATGCCATTCTGAATAACGTTATAGCTACTAATACAGGAATGCAGATCAGAGGTATTTTCACTAAACCATGTTTCGCTTACACAAATAACATTCCTCAAAAATGTATCTAACATAATCCATTTTATCAGAGCTTAAGCTACGTGCATTAAAATGAACCATCTTAATACCAACAGATTGTTTACACAAAATATTCAACAACAGCTTATGATTACCATTACGCTTCCCAAGGCAGTCGGTTCTATGTACCGGAGCGACTCAGGATTTTTCCCGACCAAGGACTGTCATTTCAGTGTGACCCCATTTAATTTGTTTCGTCCCTCCCACAAATTGTCATTCTCCCAGCAGCTCCTTGCAGCAGGACTGCTACATATTCTCTTACTCCGGGAAGGTATCGAACCCAATCCGGGTCCGTCTCCTGACCCCGGTCCTGAGAAATGGTTTTGCTGCATTTGTCAGAAAAGAATCTTTTTAGGACGGTCATACTCTGTTCAGTGTGTCTCGTGCAAGGGATGGTTGCATCGGACAGGTTGTTCTGGGCTTGATCCCAAAAACCCGACGTCCACGTAACTTTTATAAATCTTTTGTGGCTCCTTGCTGCTCACGCCCAAGGGCGTCCCGTAGTCTACGCCTAAGCGTATCCCCACTACCTTCCAGCAGCTTCCCTGCTCAGCAAGCCACAACAAGTACCCGCTGCTGCTCGCGCCCCACGGCGCCAACAACTCAAACAGCTGATACCACTCATAACTACTACCTTCGTAGTAGAGCTGGTAGCAATGCTGAGCATCAGCCCCTGCCCCCGTCTTCTTCTCCCCCCCTCTTTTCTGTCAGCAATCGTGCAGGTCAGGGAAACAGACTCTTAGTCCCTGCCTCCGTTTGCACCGTCTGCCAGCACAGAATATATAGGCTTGCGACATCCGCTCAATGCAGCTCCTGCCTTGGGTGGTGCCACTTTCCTAGATGTTCTGGTCTCCGCGACGGCAACCCCTCGACGGGTTTCATCGCGCCATGTTGCCAGGTCGCAAACCCAAATCATCCGGGTACCCCAATGCTTGCCCAAGGGCGCCCAGTCCCAAGGCCACAACAGCAATTGCGTCCTGGCCTTCCACAACTTAGGCGTAGTCACCCCTCACTTACCCCTAGAGTGGCGGCGTCACCCCTCATGCACTTCAGAATTCTGCAGTTCAACTGTAATGGACTAACTGTGAAGATTACGGAGATAGTCGATTTCATGAAGCGGCACAACATCCGCATTGCTGCGATTCAAGAGACTAAACTCACAGCAAGATCTGCATTGCAGACCTGCTCTGGTTATAATGCCCACAGGAAAGATCGCGAGAGCGGAAATGGAGGCGGCCTCGCGTTTATTATACACCACTCTGTGCAATATCATATATTTGATCCTGGCATCGACCGCAGTGACAATGTCTTAGAGCGTCAAGGCCTATCTGTCCGGTCAGGCGATGCAAATCTAGAAATCATCAACATCTACACCCCTCCTGTCACCTGTTGCCCCAGTGGATACCGCCCTAATATCGAGGCCTTACTCACTGGCAACAATCGCATTATCTTAGGCGATTTCAATGCCCATCACGACCTATGGCATTCAAACTTGCGGGCGGACAGTAGGGGTGAGATGTTGGCGGATCAAATAGACGAAACGACGTTCTGCACAATAAACGGAGACGCCCCCACACGTATGGTAGGAAGCTGTCATAGCTCGCCAGATATCTCAATCGTGAGCGCAGAACTCGTAAACTGCGTCAACTGGCAGCCGATGGTAACATTGGCATCCGACCACCTGCCCATACTTATTTCGTTCGAGCGTACCGTCGACTTCATCGTCACCGAAAAACGCACTTTCATAAACTTCAAAAAAGGAAAGTGGGAAGAATATAAATCTGCAACAGACAGCAGCTTTGCTGCCCTCCCTATCCCGACTGATGCCCGCCAAGGGGAGCGTGCCTTCCGTAAGGTCATTGAATCCGCCTCGGCACATTTCATTCCCGCCGGGAGAATTCCCGAAATCCGGCCCCACTTCCCGGCGGAGGCCGCGAGCTTAGCGAGGGAACGCGACCTTATAAGACAACTTGATCCAGGCGACCCCCAAATAAGGGATATAAACCAACGCATCAGATTGCTTGTGGACGAACACAAGCGGCGAAATGGGAAGAGCACCTAAGAGGTTGTAACCTCTCTACCGGTGTAGGTAAACTTTGGTCCACCGTAAAGTCTCTATCGAATCCGACTAAGCACAAAGACAAAGTTTCCATCGCCTTTGGCGATAAGGTGCTGTCGGATGCGGAAAAATGCGCGAGCGCTTTCTGCCGACAATATATAATGCATCCTACGGTCGAAAAAGATAGACGGAGAGCCAATAGACACGCACATAAACACAAACTCAGCGCGTCACCAATTACCATCACCGCTAGAGAGGTTGAGGACGCCATTGGTCGCGCTAAACCATTCAAAGCAGTGGGCCCAGACGGCATAGCCATGCCGATGCTTAAAAACCTAGGGAAAGAGGGTTTCAAATATTTAGCGCATGTCTTCAACCTGTCTCTTTCCACCTTTGTCATACCCGAGAAATGGAAAATGGCCAAGGTGGTCCCGCTACTAAAGCCTGGGAAACCAGCTAACGTAGGTGAGTCATATCGTCCGATATCTCTCCTATCGCCAGTGGCAAAGACGCTTGAAGCCATTTTGCTCCCTTATTTCCAAGCACATTTGCAGCTAGCCCCTCATCAGCATGGCTTCAGAAAACTCCATAGCACTACCTCCGCGCTAAATGTCATTAGCACCCAGATAAATTGCGGTTTGAATCAATATCCCCACCATAGAACAGTACTCGTAGCGTTAGACCTATCAAAAGCTTTTGATACGGTCAACCATGGCCCGTTACTGCAAGACCTGGAAGGGTCTACCCTTCCCCCATATCTTAAAAGGTGGACCGCAAATTATCTGGGTGGTCGGCAGGCATCGGTGCAATTCAGAAACGAAACATCAAAACAAAGAAGAATTAAACAAGGGGTGCCACAGGGTGGTGTCCTATCCCCGCTTTTGTTTAATTTCTACATATCTAAGCTACCTTCACTACCGGAAGGAGTCACAATCATTTCCTACGCCGATGACTGCACAATAATGGCCACAGGCCCAGGCCCAAAGATCGATGAGCTATGCAATAAAATAAACGGCTATCTCCCTGATCTCTCCAGTATTTTCGCCTCGCGAAACCTGGCATTGTCACCGACTAAATCTTCCGCGACCTTATTTACAACATGGACGCCCCAAATGTCGACCATATTGAACATCCACGTCGATGGCACTACGCTACCGACTGTCCTACACCCCAAAATCTTGGGTGTGACGTTTGATCAGGATCTACATTTTGGTGCGCACGGAACCGCAATTGTTCCAAGAATTCAGAACCGTAATAAAATCCTCAAATCCCTTGCTGGCAGTACCTGGGGAAAAGATAAAGAAACGCTCTTGACCACATACAAAGCAATTAGCCAGCCGATTACGTGCTACGCGTCACCCATATGGCCGCCAAGCCTAAAAACCACCCACTGGAAGAAACTACAGGCCTGCCAAAATACTGCTCTCAGAATCGCCACGGGCTGTCTTCTTATGTCCCCAGAACACCATCTGCATAATGAGGCGAGAATACTCCCCACCAGGGAGAGAAATGAGCTGCTGACCAAACAGTTTCTGTTGAATACCCAGAAACCTGGGCATCCCAACAGACATCTGATTGACGAACCAGCACCGCCTAGGGGCCTAAGGAGTCATCTCCGTAAGCATTTTGAGGAAATACGGCACCTGAGAACCCAGCCGTATGAAGCGGAAAAACACAAGCAAGTCCTTGGTGAACTCCATAGACAGGCGTCGGACCTTTATGTCGGGAATTGCCCGGTGAATCCAGTACTTGAAGAAAAATATCCAGAACTCGCAGAAGAGGAACGCATACTCCCCAGGGAAACGCGTGTCGCTCTTGCTCAACTTCGTTCTGGATACTGTAACAGGTTAAACTCTTACCTATCCAGAATCAACCCCGACATACAAAATGTATGCCCTGCTTGCAATGTGTCCCCACATGACACCAACCATCTCTTTAATTGTAATGTGGAATCAACGCCTCTAACACCCCTTTCCTTATGGTCCACCCCTGTTGAAACGGCAAGTTTCCTTGGACTCCCGTTAGAGGATATTGATGACAATTTGTGATCGGTCGCGGCTATTAGGTGGGGCGAGCATTGCTACAACAACAACAACAACATTACCATTAGCGCCGGTAGTTGAGTTAACAGTTATGTTAAATTAAATATTGTGGGCGGACATAGAGACATCATTGTATTATTACAAAACACATATCTTTGCAAAGAAGGGAGAAAAGTAGAAAAAAGCAATAGAGAGTATACAAATAGAACACGGAAAGAGAAAGGAAAAAAAATCATTGTATCTTACATTTAGAAATTCTGTTATACTCTTAAAATTATAAAGCTTAAATAACATTATGTTAAAAATCGTAAAGTTGTATAGTTTTACGCTCTGCCAACAATTTCATCAATGTCTATCTTATCATTTACCCTAATTGCTTTTTCGCCATCTCTTTTTCGAACCATCATCTGTCCTCGCACAGAAAAAGCTGCTGCTAAGAGTTTTTGACACTTTAGCTGAGCTGCATATTGCATTATCTCGCGGTTCGCTTTCGAAAGACTTTCACGTATGTAAATTCGAGCAGAGCCTTCGATTGAGATGTCGCTGGCAATCAGAGGTTTTTTGTTGGTTTTACAATAACTAGCAACAGCTTTGAGAAAACGTCCTCGAGCATGTGAGGAGAATAATTTGAAGATAATTGGTGAAGAAGAAGCAGAGTTGCTGCTCATTTGTTTGGATTTGTTGGCGGGTATTCGAAAAACTTCTCAAACAGCAGGCACCTCAGTGTGAACAGCTTTACAAATGTTAGCGAAGATCTCCAAACACTTCTCATTAACAGCATTAGGTATGCCGCTTAAAATTAGATCAATGGAAACGGCAACATTTTCACATATATCGACTTCTTTCTTTAGTGACATTACCTCTGCTTTAAGAATTTTATGCTCTTCTTAATAGAGAGCAGCTCAGCTGTGATCGCATAAATTTTTTGCATCAGCCTCTCTTCACTGTTTTTTACGTCGCCACTCAGCTTCTCAACCATGCTCTGATTCTGCTTCTCAATTTTCGCCTCAAACTGCTGTATCAGGTGTACAGTTATCGCGTTCTCAGCATCTCTACCTTTACTCTGGAGAGGGGTATTGGCTCTTTGCGGCGACACCTTGGTGCTTCTTAACATTTTCCTCTCATTTAAAGACATTTTGCAATTGTTCTTTTTTATAATTGTTCTTTGTGCGTATTTATTTATTTTGATATCAATTTATTCCAATGTTCAAACACGATACACAAAGTAAATGCAAATATAGGTTACCAACAGCGCTTAACACACGGGCACAGTTGACAAACGAATTTTATTATTTAAAAACAAACGAAAATATGATAAAACCGCCAGCGCTACAAAAACACGTTTACTTAGCCATAACACTTCTTCATTGCACCTCGGCCTCGATTTTTTGCTCCAACTGCATTATTTTCTCGTCCATTCGCGTTTCGAGTTTTGATGATATACGCGCCTCTTGTACTTCGAGTTGTACTGTTATGCGTATCTCTTGTTCTTTCAGTTGTGCCTCCATCTTGGAGGTTATACGTGTCTCATGTGATTCCATCTTGGATGTAATATGTGTCTCCTGTGATTCCAGTTGCTATGACATGTTGGTGGTCCACCAATACAACGCGATTTATTTGTGGTGTTTTTACGCTTTCGCCAGCATCGGTATATCTTCGCAACTGATATTGAGAAAATGTTCAGGGGCATAAAATTGCATTCAGAAGAGTCCGATTTTGAGCATTGCCGATAGCTAAAAGTCACTTTCGCCCTCTGCATTTCTTGCTGTGCGCGTTTTGATACAAATTGCCGAGGACTATAGATATAAATATCCAAGTGCTTCCCGGGTTCTTGAAAACGACGCTTACGTTGATGACATACCCACTGGATGTGACACGGTAGAATACCTCAATGGCGTTCAAAGACGAATTAGTAAAACTCTCGTCAAAAGCTAAATTCAATCTCAGAAAGTGGATCTCTAATTGTTGGACTCTGCTCAAGCAGTATGAGAGTACAATGCCAATGCGTTACAATCTCAGACACCTGAAACATCTGTCGAAATTCTGGGGATTCATAGGAATCCATCTAGTGACCAGCTGCTTTTGAACATTGATGATCCTGTAATTGATCCGAAACCCACGAAATGAATGGTTTTGTCAGAGATGTCGAAGATTTACGACCCTTTAGGTATGGCTGCTCATTTTTTACTTTTATTCGAAGCTTTATTTCAGGAATCTTGCTGTTACGGCCTTGGCTGGGATGATTCATTACCGGAGATGATGTGCAAACGTTGGTGCAACTACATGGGGAACTCCAAGATACCTCGATACATATCATATCCCTTAAAATCTGTGGAGTTAATAGGGTTATCTGATGCATAAACAGCAGCTTGCGCAGCTGTTGTTTACTGTCGTGTACCTATTGATAGTACCAATGCCATACGATTGATAGCTTCTAAAATACGTGTGGCACCACTAATACCTATTTCAGTTCCGAGGCTTGAACTAAACGCTGCATTATTACTAACGAAGATAATCACCCTAGTAAAGGAATCGCTAACTTTGACAATTTCAAATATTTTGTGTTGGATGGACTCAGATATAGTTCTGCATTGGCTTTCCGCTCCATCAAGGATGGATCTCGTCAGCAATAGCAATAGAAAAGCGGAAGTATTAAGCATAGTTCCTCGAAATCAATGGAGACATATTCGATCCGAAGACAACCCAGCTGACTGCACTTCTCGTGGCCTTCTACCCACACTACTAGTTGGGCATATACTTTGGTGGTCAGGGCCATATTATGATAATCAATGAATGAATCACGAATAACTTTATTTGGAAATTACTTTCCCTTTTATACAAAATATTCTTATTCTACAGATAATTACTTATACTAATACTTACAAACTAATTGTACATATTTCCTGTATGCGAAGTCAGCATATTAGAATGACCTATTTTCGCACATTAGTTCATATGTATGTGTAATGGGCAAATTGTATCTGTCAGCGTGACTAATTGACCGATGTAAACAAATATGTGCATTCAATGCTGAAGTGCAGGTTTAGCAATTGGATATTTGGGTTGATAATATTTTGTTACATGTGTGGTCTGTATATGTGTAAATATGTAATGAACAATTGAATGCAGTTAAAGTGGAACGAATTCTAAGCCACGTTACACCATCCGCCTTTGAAGAATGGTCATACATAATTTGGCGCCAATTATGAATGACTATTCTTGTGACATAATAAAATTTTAAGTGTGCCGTTTTGCATCGTTTTACATATGTGAGCAATTTAGAACTTGCTTGGGTTTACAGAATTTCAATTGCCTTTAACATTCGATCGTTGTGTGGTCATAATTTATGACATAATGGTAACTTGATGCTGAAATGAACCGGTTTGATTATGTATTCTTTTCTTTTTATTTGTTTACGTTTGTTTTACATGTGTACCCATTATGCTGACTTTTGTTTTCTTTATATTTGAACATATCATGCTGGCTTTTGTTTTTTTTTCATTCTTCGAATGTGTACATTGTGAGGACCCAAAGCCGAGGGCTTTGTACCCTCACAACATTTTTGTAACATACATAATATTTGAATTTATAACTTTGGATCTATTGTTTATACATTTTCATGAGGTACCCGAAATATGCACATTTATTAATGAATTATACTCTAAAATATATATATTCTGTTTTATATTGAATTACTTATTACCAAATTGAAGTACAAAATAGACTTGCGCACTTTTGCACGCAAGCAAAATATTTACGTTTCCGCCCACATAAATTTTAAATATAGGATCACCCTAACATGCATTGAATATTTGGAAGGGAAGTAGATACGCACAAAACATAAAAATGCACCGGTCAATCAACCCTTTGCACACTCAAAATCCAATACACCCAGCTACAAATTCAACATACATAATAACTTAAGTGAACTGAGATCAGCAGCAAGTCGTCAAAAAAAAGCGCCGCTACTAATTGGAATTTTTCTATACATACTTACGCACTAGCTACAACACACCAATGCACGCCATACAACAGAACGCAGAAGCATTGGGCAAAGCAAAACACAGCGTTAGAATCAGGTGACAACAAACAAATGTACAAACACACAATAGTTAAAACGAAGGCTGGAAAGCACGGAATGCGGGCAAATACAAAGGCATTGTATTCAATAAGGAGCATTATGGATATTTATGGAAAGAAATATTCACCGGAATAACTGTGGTTTTATATTGTTAATATTATTAGTTAGAAATTGTTATTACTAAATAACCGTTTGCCTGCGTGCAAAAATAAATATATAAGGGCGGCGAATTCGCAATGAAATGCAGAAAGATTAGGAGACAGGCATACAAGTCGGTAGGTTTTATGACTACCGTACTGTATCTGTACTAAAGTATATTCGTCTGGAGGCTTTATTTTCCATTTGACCGCAGAGGTTGGCCGAGGGTTTTATTATCTCAGTCACCTCTTACAAAGCAAGGGAATAAGCTAGGAATAGAAATAGAATTTTTATTAAATAAATACTTATAACTTTCTTTACATGAAACAAACAGGGTTATTCTTTTAGAAGGACCGGTAGGGATTTTTAATTTCAGGACCCCTGGACGGACTGAGGCCAACCCCGGCAAAGCCAAAGGAAAAGTCCGTCACATTTTGGCACTCGAGCAGGGACGAGTCACATTTATGGCTCGTGAGCAGATTTAAATACAAATTTTAAGACATACTTTCAGAACTTCAGCAAGGAAGATGTGAACACGAATTTCACATTACTGGGTTAATATTACGAGGATATACAGCAGAACAATGGCAAATGATAGACAGGCAAATGGTGCATGCAATCAGCTGGAGGTCGGACAACCAGCGATACATTACATTCAGCAGCCTGGCACATATGCAACGACCATGGGCAGAGTAAGGAAGTGGAGGTTTAAGTACGACGGAGGCAAAGATTCCCTAGGATTCATCGAAAGAGTGGAGGAGCTCAGCCCAATTCCGAAAGCATTGCCGGAGTTGTTGAAGGAAAAAGCGTTGGTATGGTACAGCAATAACAACCAGCACTGGCAAGAGTGGGACGCCTTCAAGAAGGACTTCCTGAAGTTCTTCCTAAGCTCCTGATACTTAGGGCAATTGGAAGATGAAATCCGAGTGCGCGCACAACAACAAGGTGGGCTATTTAAAGATTATGTCTTAGTACTACAAGGACTCATGCGTCACGCGGGCTACAACGAGGAGCAGAAACTAACCCGCATCTACAGAAACTCGCGCAGAGAGTACCAACTATATATATAGCGAAGCGAGGTCATCAATCTTGAGGAGCTGGTAAGTTTAGCTCAAGACTATGAAAATATTACTCCTGACAGGGAACCAATGCGACCAACCACAAGGCCACTCATACCACGGCGTCAAGAAGGTCAGTACCAGTGTCTTCAGGCAGAACGAGTAGAAGTCCAACAGCAGCAGAGGTCAGAGCCACAACAAGAATATGTAGACACAAGTGCGGCCTGCAGACGATGCGGAAGAGGTAGTCATTTTTAATACGGGTGCCGAGGCATAAGAAGAGAATTTGGCTGGACATGTGGCGTGCTCACTCGTGATTATTGTAGGAAGCCACAGGGAAACGACCAGGGACAACATTGGAACCGAGGGATGCGGTCTTCGGAGGTGCAAACTCGGAGAAATTAGACATGTTCGAATACACAAAGGGGCGCATATTGGTAACAACGTACGTGAACGGAGAAGAAGCGGTAACAGCGAGTGACACGGGAGCGACGAAAAGCTTTAGAAGTGATGCAATGGCGAAAAGATTAAAAGCTGGCAAATTCAAGGAAGTAAAGACGCGAGTAAGAATGGGCGACGACAGAGCAATAATAATCAAAGAAGCGGTAGATCCACAATTAAGACTGGGTGATAAAGTACAGCGGAACGAGATGCTAGTCCTACCGGGTTTTGGCGATGAGGTGGTAATTGGCACGGACTATCTGGCGAAGGTAAACTTCGAGATGAGATGTGGTGGTAAAGAAATAACGTTGAGAGTAGACGAACGGAAGCAAGAGGTAGTGTACAACTATGGTCGAAACGAATAGCGAAGATTTCAAGGAACACAACCCAAAGGCAGCAATAGCCATTAGCAAGTCAGAGGATTCGGTGAGTAAATTTCTGAGCCAAGAATTACAGGTGTTCGAAAAGATGTCCGGAGTATCCAACATGGCCACACACAAAATAGTTATGAGAGACGACCGGCCAATTAGGCAAAGGTACAATCGGAAGAATCCGAAAATGCAAGAAATTATCAACAAAGAAATCGTAGAGCTCATCGAAAAAGTTTGCATCGAACCATCGAGTAGCCCGCACAGCGCTCCCATAGTTCTGGCAAAGAAGAATAATGGCAAATGGAGACCCTGCGTAGACTAATATCAACTAAACGCAAGATCAGTAACGGACGCATACCCTTTACCACGTATTCAACATATCTTGGACAAATTAAGAAGCGCGAGATTTATCAGTAGCCTCGACTTGAAAAATGGATATTGGCAAATCCCTATGAAAGCAAGCAGCAAGCAATACACCGCATTCACAGTACCTGGGTGTGGACTATACCAATGGAGGGTAATGTTATTCGGCTTGCACTCAACCCCTGCAACTTTCCAGAGAGCAATTGATCGTGTCATAGGACCAGAATTGGAACTATACGCGTTTGCTTATCTTGACGATATTATCATTACAAGAAAAAAATTGGAAGAGCACATTTAAAAGAAGTATTTCGAAGACTGCATAGAGCGAACCTGAGGATAAACCCGGAAAAATTTGAGTTTTTTAAGAAAAGTTTGAAATATCTAGGTCATGTCGTTAGCGAGGAAGGCATCCATATCGACCCAGACAAGATAGCAGCCATCAAAGAACTGGAACCACCGAAGAACATACGAGAGTTACGACGTTTCCTAGGAGTCGTGTCGTGGTATAGAAGATTCGTGCCGGATTTCTCACAAGTCGCACACCCTTTAACATCGATGCTTAAGAAAGGTAGTAAGTGGAGGTGGTCTGAAGAGCAGCAATCAGCACTCGAAACACTTAAGGCGGCACTGACGCAGGCTCCGGCACTCGCTTGTCCAGATTTTTCGAGGAACTTTAGTTTACAGACGGGTGCAAGTGATTTTGGTCTTGGTGCAGTACTTACGCAAGGGTCAGGCAACGAAGAGCGAGTAATAACATACGCAAGCCGCAGGTTAAACAAGGCAGAGATGAACTACTCACCGACAGAAAAGGAGTGTTTGGCAATAGTTTGGGCAATACGAAAGATGAGGCCGTACGTAGAAGGATACACGTTTACAGTAATAACAGATCACCTAGTGTTGAAATGGTTGAATGCGATAGAGATTCCGACCGGTAGGATTACGATATGGCGCTGGAACTACAGCAATACCCATTTGACATACATTATCGATAAGGAAAGTTGAACGTCGTGGCAGATGCACTATAAAATCAACAGATGGACGAGCAGTTGGGTACGTTGACGATGGATGACGAAAAGCCGAGTGAAAGTGGCTTAACGCAAAGACGGAAGATGTAAGAAAGGCCACGGAGAAATTTCCAGAGCACGTTATCGAGGATGGCAAGTTGTACAGACGCATAGGAAGTAAAGTGGATGGCGACGATGCAGTGCCATGGAAGCTATGTGTGCCGACCCCTCAGAGACGCAGAGTGCTAGAGGAGATTCACGACACACTGAGCGCAGGGCATATGGGCATCCGAAAGTCGAAAGCAAGGGCAACAACACGTTGTTCCTGGCCAGGAATGTTCAGAGATTTAAGAAAGTAAGTACAGCAGTGTCACGCATTTCAAATATACAAACCGAGTCAACAGCCAGCCGCGGGTAAGATGCTAGAGGAGCCAAGATTTCAGAGGAGCCTTGGGCAACAGTCTGTGCAGACTTTGTTGGTACAATGCTACGATCGAAGCACGGCAACACAATGGCATTAGTATTCCTAAACAAATTTAGAGGTAGAGGTAATACCAATCAGAGGCAACGACAAAATGTTTAATAAGAGGATTTCGAGAGAGGATTTTGGCAGGGTTCGGCGTCCCAAAAGTATTTATTACGGACAACGGAGCGCAGTTTATCAGCAGACGTTTTAAGAGATTTTTAGAGGAACTTGACGTGAAACACCAATTAACGGCGCCGTGCACATCGCAGGAGAACCCGACAGAGAGAGCAAACAGGAACATCAAGAGGATTATAGCACAATTTACGGGAAGAGAGTAGAAGACATGGGATGAGTTGTTACCAGAGATAACGCTGGCATTGAATACAAGTGTATGTGAATCGACCGGTTACAGTCCAGCATAAAGGGAGGGAACCGAGAATTCCCAACAGCCTTTACGATGAGCAGACATGTGGTACAGGTGAGAAATTAGCGAACCCAGGAGAGAAGTCAACGAGGATGAAAGAAATATTCAAGGTGGTACGACGGAAGCAAGAGAGAGCATCTATAGAGCAAGCGAAGTATTACAATTTAAGAAGAAGGCAATGGCGACCGGCGATAGGCGACTTAGTGCTGGTAAACGAGCATCAGCTATCAAAAGCGGTGGATAACTTTACAGCCAAACTAGCGCCCAGATACAGTGGACCTCACTGGGTAACGAACTTTGTGTCACCAGTGATCGTGGAGCTAGACAAAGTCTTCAGAGGAAGGAGGAGGGCAGCCCACCTAAGTGAGCTGAAAGCATACCATGCAACCGACGTCGCCAACAACAACGAATCCAGGAAGCAAAGTCATAAACAGAGCAACAAGAAGGACGCTCGTGAAGATCAATCCGAGTCAGCATCGTCCAATCGAAGAGCAAACAACAATGCCGAGGTACAACAACAGAGAGAGAACAGCAAGGTAGCCATTTGGGGTAGGCTTACACGAGTCAGCGAAGAGACCGAGAGACAACACGGAAAGAACCAAGGTACAAGTCAACATCTGATAGCATACAGAGACGGCCAAGTGCAAAATATTGCGGAGAATCAGGTACAAGCATTTCCAGAGAATCAGGTACGGATCGCCAGAGGTCCGACACATGGATCAAAATTACATCTAGGAAGGTAGTTCGCTATGGCAGCCCTAAACGAACACACACCCAGAGAAAACTGCGGAATAACATTCTATTTCGTTAGATTCTACTTCAATCCGAATCAAATCGGTAGTAACGGATACGCCCAACCAGAACAGTGTAAAATCATACACGAAGAAATTTCATTTCAAGAAGTACCCGCAAGTCGGATCAAGCGCTAAAAGCTCGGTAAACTCTACGCCAAAGCCGAGGGCTTTGTACCCTCACAACATATACATATATACATATATATTTTCCTAATATGCATTTTTGTAACATACATAATATTTGAATAACTTTGGATCTATTGTTTATAAATTTTCATGAAGTACCCGAAATATACATATTTATAATGAATTATACTGTAAAATATATATATTCTGCTTTACATTGAATTAATGATTACCAAATTGAAGTACAAATTCGACTTGTGCACTTCTGCACGCAAGCAAAATATTTACATTTCCGTCCACATAAATTTTAAATATAGGATCATCCTAGCATGCATTGAATATTTGGAAGGGAGGTAGATACGCACAAAACATAAAAATGCACCGGTCAATCAACCCTTTGCACACTGAAAATCCAATACACCCAGCTACAAATACAACATACATAATAACTTAAGTCAACGGAGATCAGCAGCAAGTCGTCAAAATAAGTGCCGCTACTAACTGGAATTTTTCTATACATACTTACGCACTAGCATACAACACACCAACGCACGCCGTACAACAGAACGCAGAAGCATTGGGCAAAGCAAAACACAACGTTAGAATCAGGTGACAACAAACAAGTGTACAAACACACAATAGTTAAAACGAAGGCTGGAAAGCACGGAATGCGGGCAAATACAAAGGCACTGTATTCAATAAGGAGCATTATGGTGCGTGGATATTCATGGAAAGAAATATTCACCGGAATAACTGTGGTTTTATATTGTTAATATTATTAGTTAGAAATTGTTATTCTAAAATAACCGTTTGCCTGCGTGCAAAAATTAGTATATAAGGGCGGCGAATTCGCATTGAAATGCAGAGAGATTAGGAGACAGGCATACGAGTCGGTAGGTTTTATGACTACCGACCAAGAGTACACCTGAAGGTTTTGAGTTCATTTGTACTAAAGTATATTCGTCTGGAGGCTTTATTACTCCATTTGGCCGCAGAGGTTGGCCGAGGGTTTTATTACATCAGTCACCTCTTACAAAGCAAGGGAATATGCTAGGAGTAGAAATAGAATTTTAATAAAATAAATACTTATAAAGTGTTTTGCATGAAATAAACAGGGTTATTCTGTTAGAAGGACAGGTAGGGATTTTTACTTTCAGCAACCGTAGACGGACTGAGGCCAACCCCGGCAAAGCCAAAGGAAAAGTGCGTCCCAATATATTGAGTTGACGTTTGTTTCTTTTTTTTTTTTTTTTGATTTGCGAGTACTTAATGGGAATTATGAGTAAAGTGGGATGCTTATAATGAGATTGTTGTTTTTTTTTTGGTTTTTGCTAAATTATTTTGGTTATTACTAAAGGTTTTATATAGGTTTAAGCCTTTTTTATGAATTATTATTTCCTTATCTCTACTTGTCCTACCGCTATTTCCTATTCTATGCGGTATTAATGTAAAATTGTTGTTTGTATCGATGTTTTTTACTCTATAAGGGCTTAAAGTAAAATTATTTTTCTTATCTATATTTTTTCTAAGGGAATTAAAGTAAAAATATTTTTCCTATTGATATTTTCTATTCTACCGGGCCCTATATCTCTACTATTTAGCTTATCTGAAACTAAATCATTCATATTTATTTCCTATCATTTATCTTTATATGATATTTCTAATAACCATAGCTTTTGAGTCATTATTTCATTTTGTTTGAGTCAAACTAAAATTACAATCTTAGAATAAGATGATTTTAGCTAGTTGTACAGAAAGTTTAGGGGCTGCATTTGATGGAAAAGCGAGGTAGTTATGTAGTAGAAGTAGTTCAACTAATGGGTAAAAGGAGGGTACAGTGGATGCAAATTTTTAGTTTAAAAGTACTTTTTATATTTTCATATTTTCCAGCAATACTTTTTTTCTGATCTTATGTGTCATGCGATTTCTGCGGCGGCCACCAAAACAGAATCGTCATGATTTTTATAAAAAATTAATCTAATTTTATCGCGATTTGTCATAATGCAATTATTGGATCTTTGAGAACTTGTGTACCTATTTTCTTTCTAAATTTTCCTACTGCAGTATATATTATTCCTGACCAATTTGTCTCCTAAAGGACAACTGTCTTTTTATTTCTTTACAAGTCCTAGATTTTCGGCATTTTTCAGCCTGGTCAAGTATTGTCCTAAGTCAATCTCTTCCTCAACAATCAAGTTGCTTGTATTTTTATGCTACCATTTTTCAATCCTTTGGGGAATAGAAAACGAGCCATACTAGTCTTTTGCAAATTTATTTAGCGCTTTATATATATAATAAGGTTCTCTTTGTGAATTTTTCTTCAATCTTGTTGTTACAATTGGCTGGTTCTTTAGTTTTTTAGTATTTTGCATACTTCCACTGACACAAGATTTTTAATCAATCATTATTTTATGAAAAATTATTATTTTATCAGGGCTGTGGTATAATTCTTCTACCTTGACATCCTTCGTGGTTGGTATTTCGATAACTTCCATGGAAATTTGATATTGCTTCGGTTGCTTTCACCGGGATTCGAACCGTGAATCACATGGTGAAACTGCAGTAGCCTTTTAACCACTAGGCCATCCTGCTGGTATTTGTTTTCATGCTTAATTCAGTTTTTCTCATTTCTACACTAACAACACAATTGACACATTTTGTCTCTAAATTAATTTGTGTGCCATGTAGATTTGTTTTTGTAAAGTTCTTCTTCGTTGCGAATGAGAAGCTTTGTAAACTCAGGCTCAGTTGTACATATTTATGTATGTTTGTTTAATGGTGTGTACAGTTTATGCTTATATTTTAGAATTAATGAGCTTAACACCGGCTTATAATAATTGAATTTCAATTATTATGTTTTCTAAGAGAAACTGAAAAGAATGAAACATTAACTGGCATATTGCTATGGAACCATTTCGAAAACCGCCAACGTAATCATCATCAGGCAATTTTGTAATGTTATCAAAGGTTTCACCGGGATTCGAACCATGAATCACATGGTGAAACTACCAGTACCAAATACCAAGAATACACTTGAAGGTTTTGAGTTCATTTGTACTAAAGTATATTCGTCTGTAGGCTTTATTACTCCATTTGACCGCAGAGGTTGGCCGAGGGTTTTATTACCTCAGTCACCTCTTACAAAGCAAGGGAATATGCTAAGAGTAGAAATAGAATTTTTATAACATAAATACTTATAAAGTTTTTTGCATGAAATAAACAGGGTTATTCTTTTAGAAGGACAGGTAGGGATTTTTACTTTCAGGAACCCTGGACGGACTGAGGCCAACCCCGGCAAAGCCAAGGGAAAAGTCCGTCACAACATATTTAGTTGACGTTTGTTTCTTTTTTTTGATTTGCGAGTACTTAATGGAAATTATGAGTAGAGTGGGATGTTTATAATGAGATTGTTGTTTTTTTTTTTGTTTTGTTTTTTGTTAAATTATTTTGGTTATTACTAAAGGTTTTATATAGGTTTAAGCCTATTTTTATGAATTATTATTTCCTTATCTCTACTTGTCCTACCGCTGTTTCCTATTCTATGTGGTATTAATGTAAAATTGTTGTTTTTATCGATGTTTTTTACTCTATAAGGGCTTAAAGTAAAATTATTTTTCTTATCTATATTTTTTCTAAGGCAATTAAAGTAAAAATATTTTTCCTATTGGTATTTTCTATTCTACCGGGCCCTATATCTCTACTATTTAGCTTATCTGAAACTAAATCATTCATATTTATTTCCTATCATTTATCTTTATATGATATTTCTAATAACCATAGCTTTCGAGTCGTTATTTCATTTTGTTTGAGTCAAACTAAAATTACAATCTTCGAATAAGATGATTTTAGCTAGTTGTACAGAAAGTTTAGGGGCTGCATTTGATGGAAAAGCGAGGTAGTTATGTAGTAGAAGTAGTTCAACTAATGGGTAAAAGGAAGGTACAGTGGATGCAAATTTTTATTTTTAAACGTACTTTTTATATTTTCATATTTTCCAACAATACTTTTTTTTTCTGATCTTAAGTGTCATGCGATTTCTGCGGCGGCCACCAAAACAGAATCGTTATGATTTTTATAAAAAATTATTCTATTTTTATCGCGATTTGTCATAATGCAATTATTGGGTCTTTGAGAACTTGTGTAACTATTTTCTTACTAAATTTTCCTACTGCAGTATATATTATTCCTGACCAATTTGTCTCCTAAGGGACAACTGTCTTTTTATTTCTTTACAAGTCCTAGATTGTCGGCATTTTTCAGCCTGGTCAAGTATTGTCCTAAGTCAATCTCTTTCTCAACAATCAAGTTGCTTGTATTTTTATGCTCCATTTTTCAATCCTTTGGGGAATTGAAAACGAGCGATACTAGTCTTTTGCAAATTTATTTAGCGCTTTATATATATAATAAGGTTCTCTTTGTGACTTTTTCTTCAATCTTGTTGTTACAATTGGCTGGTTCTTTAGTTTTTTAGTATTTTGCATACTTCCACTGACACAAGATTTTTTATCAATCATTATTTTATGAAAAATTATTATTTTATCAGGGCTGTGGTATAAATCTTCTACCTTGACAGACTTCGTGGTTGGTATTTCGAAAACTTCCATGGAAATTTGAGATTGCTTCGTGACTATCTTTGATTTGTTTAAATATATCAGGAGTATTCAAAGAAATTATGCAAATTTTTCATTTGCCATCTACCTTGGACAACGCTGATGATGCTGTCTAAATAAAGTCCACTGTTGGTTGATGCATTTTGAGGGTTACTGTGTAAAGTTTAATTTTCAAATGTTTGCTGCTCTTCCTCAGCTTCGAGTTGAGTTTAAATAATAAAGTACTAAAATGGATATTTGTACCTTGTTCAATTGGAAAAATTTTTAGATACGGTCTTGAACGTTTTTAACTGCCTATATTCAACTTTCATATAATTTTTGAGTATCGTAGCTATTGCAATGGTCAAATGCACGATTACACAAATTAAAACTGCTAGCCAAACATCTGGAATGTTTGGGATATCTTTCGTGTCTACTTCAACTACTGGCTCATATTTGACTATCTTGCTCTCTGATGTTTCAGAGTTGCCTTTTCCTACTTCATATCCGGCTATTGCTTTGATAATCCCGTGTGCTATTTTTGTCCACCAAGACATTTTGAAGAGAAGATAAAAATTCGTTTCATGTTCCTTACAAAAGAACTAATTCAAACTTTAGTAAAATTTCTTTGTTTTTATTTTTGTACTTTTGAATCTAACCATTAAATTTTGTTAATTTTTTTTATTTAATTAACATTATAAAAATTTTTGTTTAAAAATGTTCATTTCTAAAATTTTTAATTTTCCAAAAAAATTGGTTTTATGTGAAACTGCAATAGCCTTTTAACCACTAGGCCATTCTGCTGGTATTTGTTTTCATGCTTAATTCAGTTTTTCTCATTTCTACACTAACAACAAAATTGAGACATTTTGTCTCTATATTAATTTGTGTGCCATGTAGATTTGTTTTTGTAAAGTTCTTCTTCGTTGCGAATGAGAAGCTTTGTAAACTCGGGCTCAGTTGTACATATTTATGTATGTTTGTTTAATGGTGTGTTCAGTTTATACTTATATTTAAGAATTCATGAGCTTAACACCGGCTTATAATAATTGAACTTCAATTATTATGTTTTCTAAGAGAAACTGAAAAAATGAAACATTTACTGGCATATTGCTATGGAACCATTTCGAAAACCGCCAACTTAATCATCATCAGGCAACTTTGTAATGTTATCAAAGGTTTCACCGGGATTCGAACCGTGAATCACATGGTGAAACTGCAGTAGCATTTTAACTCCTAGGCCATCCTGCTGGTATTTGTTTTCATGCTTAATTCAGTTTTTCTCATTTCTACACTAACAACACAACTTACATATTTTGTCTCTATATTAATTGGTGTGCCATGTAGATTTGTTTTTGTAAAGTTCTTCTTCGTTGCGAATGAGAAGCTTTGTAAACTCAGGCTCAGTTGTACATATTTATGTATGTTTGTTTAATGGTGTGTTCAGTTTATACTTATATTTAAGAATTTATGAGCTTAACACCGGCTTATAATAATTGAATTTCAATTAGTATGTTTTCTAAGAGAAACTGAAAAGAATGAAACATTTGCTGGCATATTGCTATGGAACCATTTCGAAAACCGCCAACGTAATCATCATCAGGCAATTTTGTAATGTTATAAAAGGTTTCACCGGGATTCGAACCGTGAATCAAATGGTGCCCGAAGGTGACACCAAAAACAGAGAAGGAAATGACATTGCTACAATTTTTGTAAAAATCGACGATCGTAAACAAGTAGAAGAAGAGCGGAAAGAAGATGAAGAATTTGAAAGTTGCACCGTAGACGAAGCAGAGGTAGAAGAGGCAAATGTAGGTAATAATGCAGAGAATGACATCGTTCCGGATGGAATACAAACAGCAGGTGAGTCTCATAGAAATGAAAACGAATCACGTCCCAAAAAAGAGTATCAGATGCTAAATTATCTACAATATGGTGAAGATGTAGAAACGCCTCGATCGGTCAAAGAAGCATTGTCAAGCGAATACTCCTTTGAGTGGAAGAAATCAATGGAAGAAGAATATTCGGCGCTTCTCGCTAACAACACTTGGTCAGCAGTAGATCTGCCTGAAGGTCAAAAAGCGATTGGATCGAAGTGGGGTTTTCGAATAAAACGTGATTCACATGGCGATATTCAAACGTTCAAGTCGAGACTAGTAGCAAAAGGCTGCAGTCAGCAGCTGGGTCTAAATTACTGGGAAACTTTTTCGCCTGTAATACGATATGAAACAATTCGTATGCTACTTGCTATTGCCGTTGAGAAAGAGCTTCACTCACATCTGATCGATATTTCCAATGCATATCTCAATAGTAAGCTTACGGAAGAAATTTACCTTAAACAACCAGAAGAATTTGTGGACAATGAAAATCCTAATAAAGTTTTAAAGCTAAATAAAGCCATTTACGGCTTAAAGCAGTCTGGGCGATACTGGAATAGTACTCTTGATGTAGCATTGAAAGATATGGGTTTTAGCCCATGTAAAAGCGAACCGTGTTTGTTTGTCAAACAATACGATGGCAGTTACAGTTACATAGCCGTTTATGTCGACGATCTTATCTTAGCATGTACAAGCGAGAAAGAGATTGCGAGCATTAAAAAATCATTATCGTCTAAATTTAAGCTACACGATAGCGGGGCTATGACATTTTTCTTGGATTCGAAATAGAACGTCAGGGTAAGACAGGTACGATTTCTGTGTGTCAGAAGAACTATATAAACGAGTTATTGGGTATGTATAGTGTGTCATCATGTCGTCCGGTAAGCACACCCCTAGATCCTGGTTTTCAAGTAATCTGCAGAAATGACAAGTGCAAAAAAATAGACGCAACAAGCTATCAATCGTTAATTGGATCTTTAATGTACTTGGCCATTTCAACGCGGCCAGACATTATGCACGCAGTAAGTATATTAGCACAAAGAAACTAAGACCCCCACATCGAACATGAGGCTGGTGCAAAACATGTCCTACGATACTTATCAAAGACCATCAATTTAAAGTTACACTACTGCAAAAATGGCAAAATGGTAGAAGGCTATGCGGATGCGGATTGGGCGAGTAACGAGTTAGATAGGAAGTCATACACCGGTTATTCGTCCTTTTTGGCGGGTAGCGCTTTTTCCTGGCAAGCAAAGAAGCAAGATGTAGTCGCATTGAGCAGAGGATGAGTACATCGCTTTAAGTACGGCAGCAAAAGAGGCTGTATATCTGCGGCGCTTGCTTAAAGAAGTTGGCTTTATTCACGACATCGGTCCTGTTAAGTTAAAAGGCGACAACATGAGCGCAATTCAAATTTCAAAGAATCCTGTATTCCACAAGCGAACCAAGCACATAGATTTGAAATATCATTATATCCGAGAAGTTGTCGAACAAAAAGTAATAGAATTAGAGTACGTCTCCACAAATGAAAATTTTTCTGATATTTTTACAAAAAATCAACAAAAACAAAAACATGTAAAATTTGTTCAAATGCTTGGTCTTAAAAATTAACTGAAGAAATATTTAACTTAAGAAAGAGTGTTGAAATAATAACTTGGAGTTTTAAGTTCAATATTTCCTATTGAGAACTTATTTCTAATAATTAGAATGAATAAGACATATTACATATATTGATGAGTTAACTATATGTACACATGAATTTTATCTTTTAGTCCTCATTAAATCGTTGAACTAAGAAGTGCCTTTCTTTTACTGTACCGGACATTCACGCAAGTATAAAATCCCCTTCCAACACTATATATACCACCATATATATACTATATATACCACCGATCTTTATGATTTTTTCAGACAACAATATATGCTATATACGTAAGCATTCGTTGAAATTTGAAGTCTCTAGTTCTTAAAATAGGGCAGTAATTACGAAAAGTGTCTTATCTGAACAATCGGTTGTGGGGGATATATACTATATATACGACCGATCTCATCAATTTTTTCAGAAAACAATACGTGCAATATATGCAAGTATATGGTGAAGTTTGAATCTTCAATCTGTTAAATTGAGGAAGATATGACAAAATCCTCTTTTTCTGAAAAATCGGTTGTACGGAGGATATATGCTATAGTGGTCCGATCCGGCCGGTTCCGGCAAATGTCTAATCGGACACCCAAATACACCCGCTCACCAAATTTTATCAATATATCTCAAAAATTAAGGGACTAGTTTGCATACAAACAGACAGACGGACATGGCTCAATCAACTCAGCTCTTCATCCTGATTATTTCGGTATAATTAATGGTGGGTCTATCTATTTTCCTTTAAGGACTTACAATTTTGGATTTCGTGACGAAATTAATATACCATTTCATTTTCATGAAAGGTATAAAAATAGGTAGGTACTTTGTGTGAGGATGCAAATTTTCAGGTTTTTTGTGGTCTGCGTGTAAGAACTATGACTACGAATCACGTATTACAACAATGTATGACGTAAACGTAACTGTTTGATGAAATTTGATGAATTTTGAAGCTTCTAGCCGTAAAAAGGGGCAAAAATGACAGTTTATATGGGGTATATAATATATATACCACCGATCTCTATAATTTTTTCAGACAACAATATATGCTATCTACGTAAGCATTTGGTGAAATTTGAAGCTTCTAGCTGTTAAAATGGGGCAGAAATTGCGCAAAGTTTCTTATCTGAACAATCGGTTGTATGAGATATATACTATATTTACCACCGGTCTCTATGATTTTTTCAGACAACAATATATGCTATACACGTAAGTATTTGGTGAAATTTGAACATATCAAAACAATTTTTAAGATAAATATAAAATAAAAAATAGGTAGGTACTTTATGTGAGGATGAAAAGCTTCACTTTTTTGTGGTCTGCATGTAAAACCTATGACTAAGAATCACGTATTTCAAAAATATATGACGTAAGCGTAACTATTTGATGAAATTTGATGAATTTTGAAGCTTCTAGCCGTAAAAAGGGACAAAAGCGACAGTTTATATGGGGTATATAATTATATATACCACCGATCTCTATAATTTTTTCAGACAAATATGTATGCTATATACGTAAGCATTTGGTGAAATTTGAAGCTTCTAGCTGTTAAAATGGGGCAGAAATTGCGCAAAGTTTCTTATCTGAACAATCGGTTGTATGAGATATATACTATATAGACCACCGATCTCAATGATTTTTTCAGACAACAATATATGCTATATACGTAAGCATTTGGTGAAATTTGAAGCTTCTAGCTGTTAAAACGGGGCAGAAATTGCGCAAAGTTTCTTATCTGAACAATCGGTTGTATGAGATATATACTATATTTAGAATATATGCTATACACGTAAGCATTTGGTGAAATTTGAACACATCTAAACAATTTTTAAAATAAATATAAAATAAAAAATAGGTAGGTACTATGTGTAAGGATGAAAAGCTTCATGTTTTTTGTGGTCTGCATGTGAAAACTATGACTACGAATCACGCATTTCAAAAATATATGACGTAAGCGTAACTATTTGATGAAATTTGATGAATTTTGAAGCTTCTAGCCGTAAAAAAGGGGCAAAAATAACAGTTTATATAGGGTATATAATATATATAACACCGATCTCAATGATTTTTTCAGACATCAATATATGCTATACACGTAAGCATTTGGTGAAATTTGAAACTTCTAGCTGTTAAAATGGGGCAGAAATTGCAAAAAAAAATATATATACTATATATATACTATATATACCATCATATATATATTATATACATCACCGATCTCTATGATTTTTTTACACAACAATATATACTATATACGTAAGCAATCGGTGAAATTTGAAGCTTATAGCTGTAAAATGGCGTAGAAATTGCGAAAAGTTTCTTATCTGAACAATCGGTTGTATGAGATATATACTATATATACATGATTTTTTCATCTATGGTTTTTTCAGACAACAATATATGCTATATCCGTAAGCATTCGGTGAAAAAAAAATATATATATACTATATATATATACTATATATACCACCATATATATACTATATATACCACCGATCCTTATGATTTTTCAGACAACAATACATGCTATATACGTAAGCATTCGTTGAAATTTGAAGCCTCTAGCTCTTAAATTAGGGCAGTAATTACGAAAAGTTTCTTATCTGAACAATCGGTTGTGGGGGATATATACTTAGGGACTAGTTTGCATACAAACAGACAGACGGACAGACGGACATGGCTAAATCAACTCAGCTCTTCATCCTGATTATTTCGGTATACTTAATGATGGGTCTATCTATTTTCCTTTAAGGACTTACAATTTTGGGTTTCGTGACGAAATTAATATACCATTTCATTTTCATGAAATGTATCAAAATGGTAGCATAGAAAATTTTCAAGCAACCAAATTGTTGAGGAAGTTATTGACTTAGGACAATATTCGGCCGGCAATCCAGGACTTAAAATTTATAAGGAAAAATTAATTGAATATTTACTGCAGTAGGCAAATTTAAAATTGAATACCAAGTTCTCAAGATCAACTAATTACACAAACCCAAGAGGTTGTGCAAGTGACAAATCCCGGTATAAGAATAAAAAACAAAAATTCTTCATAAAAGTCATGACGATTCTGTCTTGGTGGCCGCCGCAGAAATCACATGACAAATAAAATCAAATAAAGTGCTGGAAAAATAAGCAAAATAAATTAAAAGTTAGAATAATTTTTACACCCAATGTACCTTTCTTCCACTAACCAGCTAAACTTCTACTACTATAACTACCTTGCTCTTCCACCAAGTACAGCTCTTCAACTTTCATTATCATTACTTACAAATTTTTTATTAATAGGGTTAAACTTCTAAATGTAATGAAAAATCTTTGAATAGAAATAGCAAGGAAATTTAAATCATTTATTAGTTGCTAGAAACGTTATATTAAAAAGATTGCTATAAGTTTGCCTGGGGCTCACCTAAGAAAACCTCACTATTAAATAGGTCATCATTTCATATAATAGGAAAAATATTTTTACTTTAACCCCCGGAGGAATAGAAAAAATTAATAAGAAAATATTTTTACTCTAACACTCTGTAGAATAGGAGATTTAACTAATTAGGGAAAAAGTCTCGTGTAAGGTAAATAATAAGAATTTTTACCTTAACATATATACATAGAAAAAATTGCGATAGGAAAAATAGTTTTGCATAATTTACTAAATAACAATAGAAACACTAAAATTAAGAAAATAGTAATACATAAGAATAGGCGGTTGAGAATTGGTTTAACCAATATAAAATATGCTACTAACTCGCACAATATAACAAAACCCAGTTTCAACCATAGTATTCCAATTTACTCATCAATAAAATGTAAACACATAAAGAAAGAACAATGCATAAATATGAAGTCATGTTGGCATCAAGTAACGGTTACCTCATGCCGGTTTTTAAGTGAGTCGACGCTCTTAAAGACCGGTTGTGCAAAAATAATTTAAAACTCTGATGTGTAAAACCAAATGTCAATAACACTTGATGCAAAACATTATTCATTAACACAAGCACATACCATACAAATGTACATACATATATTATACTTCAAAACAACACAAAAAAAAAAAAACGTACAAACTAAAGAACAATAGAAAAAAAAATTTTTTTGTCAACACAAAAAATCACACATGGCAAGCAAATGTAAACGGATATTAAAATAAGTAAACAACGTTTCACGCTCAATATCAAATTACCACAAGACAATAAATTACAATAGCAAACTAAAAAGCAATTAAAATTTAGTAAACTCTACATGGTCATTAAATCACTTTAAGAATCACATACAATTGTTCTCAAGTGTGAGCGATTCTTTTGATGTGGTATTACCGCAATACAAGATATTTGTACTTATGTACATACCAGAATAAGTCTAGCTTGAAATGCATAAGCAAATGAATTTCATGAATTTGAAATTGGACGCCCACGCCTTTTGATAGGTTGGTATTTTCACAACAGCAAGATAAATGAGTATGCCAAAAAACCTTTTCATTTCAGGCACAGTGCATTTCAATTGTATTCCCTTTGATTGCATGGCATATAAATTTGTTTCCTCACACATTTTTAGCCACAGTTCATCCGCAAAGGTTTTTTTCTCTATGGGTTAATTTACTTTTCCAGGTGGTCTCACATTACATGAAATCAGCACTAATCCACTTCAAACTATTTGTCTAAAATTGCACTATGTGGTGTATGTGCACACGGGAGATAAGGGGAAAGCAGTTCATTTTATTTATTTAGTAGGTATGTATCTTTGACGCGATTTTAGGCTCTTTAATTTTAGAAGCGTGAATATAGATAGGCTGATGGCGAATAACTAACTTAAAAGCGGTCCAATGCATTCAGTTGGACCGCTTACTTTTTAACTTAAGGAGAGAGAAAAACGGTAAGTGTATAAATAGGTAAATAGGAAAATATGTATGCATTTCTTAAATCTGCTTATTTTATGCGAACGGTAGCTTACTAAATCGATACAGGGTGAATGTAAAATACGAGTATGAGTATGAGTATGTGATTTTATACAATGTAAATATTTCTGAATGGTAAGTATTTCAAATAAGGGTAAGTATTTCTGAAATGTCTATATATAATTAAAAAGGGTAGGTATATATTACAAATTTAAGGTAAGTATTAAGATGTAAGGATTATATATATTATTGTACGTGTATGCATATGTATATTTGGCTCATGTCTTCAACATGGCGGCCGGCCTGCGGAGCTGAGGGATGTAGACGCTCTTCGAGATCCTCTGAGGTTCCGTCGACTTTGTTGAAGATTCTTCGCTGATGTAGAGAGTTGCTATGGCGGCAGTTCCTGAGATGGGAGGAGGCAGAGTTTAGTAATGTTTCGCGTGACTATACCTGCTTGGGTGCGGACATCTACCACACGAACCCGTTGATAGGCGCCCGCATGGAGTTTGATAACTCGGCCCAAGCGCCATTCATTGGGGGGGTGAAGGTCGTCTTTAATAACGACCATATCTCCTTCGCGAATATTTTGTTGGGGATGTTTCCATTTATATCTTTTATGCAAGGTTTGTAGGTACTCGCTCTTCCAACGTGAACTGAACTGGTGATGCAGAACCTTTAATCTTTGCCATTTCGTAGTAGGGGATACGTTTTCGGCATTCGGTTCGGGTGAGGAAGTTAAGGGGGCTCCTCGAAGAAAATGTCCAGGAGTTAGGGCTAATAAGTCGCTTGGATCCTGTGACATGGGAGAGAGAGGGCGAGAATTGAGCACTGCTTCGATTCGAATGAGGAGAGTGGTGAATTCCTCAAATGTAAACTTTTGATTTCCAGCTACTTTTGTGAAATGGGTTTTGAAGCTTTTTACTGCGGCTTCCCATAGGCCGCCCATGTGTGGGGCATACGGCGGTATGAATTGCCAAGAGAGGCCCTGTACCGCATAACTTTGTGCAATATCAACAGCTGCTTCTTTGAGGAATAGGGCTATCTCCCTCTGGATCGCTCGTTGTGCGCCAACAAACGTCTTTCCGTTGTCAGAAATTATTTTGTGGGGTAATCCGCGTCGCCCTACGAAGCGGGTGAAGGCAGATCTGAAGGCTTCAGTTGTCAAATTTGTGCATGATTCGAGGTGGACTGCTTTAGTGGAGAAGCAGACGAATACGCAAACGTACGCTTTCGTGTGAGAAGCTCGTCGTAAGAGGGACGTTTTCACCATAAATGGGCCAGCGAAATCAACTCCTGTTACGTGAAATGGCACTGAGTAAGTGGCACGTTCGGGGGGTAGAGGGGCCATTATTTGTGAACGCATTTGTTGTTTGTATATCGTGCACGTCTTGCATTGGAATATGCATTTCTTTACTTTCTGCTTGATGCGGGGAATATAGTATTCCGCTTGTATCATGCGAATCATCAGTTGCACCTCAGCATGAAGCAATACTTTGTGGAGAAAGTCTAATAGCGGTGAGCAGAACTTGGAGTTATCTGGGATAATTATCGGGTATCGTTCATTCTCGCTGATGTCGGAATTAACTAAACGACCCTTAACTCGCAGGATGCCAGCGTTATCTAGCACGGGATTGAGGGTCAACAATGAACTTTTCTTGCTGATATGGTTTGAGGCTTCTAATTGCGCGAGTTCTGCTGGGAAATGATGGCGTTGCGTTAACCTGATGAGTTTAATTTTTGCGAAACATAGTTCTTCCTGCGTGAGAGCTAGGGAACTGGAAATTGGTTGTCTCTGGGTTTGGCGGATAAACCGGTACATGAAGGCCACAACTCTTAACGCGCGCGGAAATGATGAGAATCGTTCCAGTATATCGGCATGATCGACAGCATGCCAGGCTTCTACGTGTTTCTTCTCCGGAGGGGTTGAAGTAGAAGGGACATATTTTGGCCAGAACAAGCTCGATGTAGAGAGCCATTGGGGTCCATTCCACCATAACGAAGAGTCAGATAAGTCTTGCGGCTTGCATCCTCGGGTTCCTAAATCGGCGGGGTTGTCAGCACTGGGTGCGTGGCGCCAAGATGCGTTACTAACGTTCTGTAGAATCACGGTGATTCTATTTGCCACGTAGGTTTTCCATGTATGTGGGGGTTTTTCTAGCCAAGCCAACACGATGGCGGAGTCTGACCAGAGTGTCAGTTCGTGTGGTGGCAGATTTAATTGGGATTGAGTGTTTGCTACTAATTTTGATAACAGTACTGCGCCACAGAGTTCTAATCGTGGTAAGCTAACCGTCTGTAGAGGAGCGACTTTGGTTTTAGTCACGAAAAGCTGAGATGAGAAGGAGTTTTCATCATGTTGTACTCTGATATAGACGCATGCTGCATATGCTTTTTCTGAGGCATCTGAGAAACCGTGTATTTGGATGCATTTATTTGGGGCGAATTGCACCCATCGTGGAATACGTATATTGCTTATGGCTGAGAGACTTTCCCGGAAAGTGTTCCACTTATGAACAGATGCGGGTTTGACCTGTTCATCCCAGTCGGTACCTTCTAACCATAGCTGTTGGAGGAGAATTTTGGCTTGGATCATTATTGGCGAAAGCCATCCTGCGGGATCGAACAGCTTAGCTACGGCCGAGAGTATTTGCCGTTTTGTGTGTGACGTAGAGTCCGGTATTGGGTCGTAAGAGTACGAAAAGGAGTCAGTTAGAGCATTCCATCTTATGCCCAGAGTTTTAGTGGAGCTGGTGTCATGGAATTTAAGAAATTCCGCATCTAAGACATCAGAGGATGGAATCGAATTGAGAATTTCTGCTCTGTTTGCAGTGATTTTTTTGAGTGGAAAGCCAGCCGATTTTAGAGCTTCGATAGTTTGATTCATGGAAGCGAGAGTGGACTGTATATTATGCCCGCCTAGGAGGACGTTATCTACGTAAGTCTCTCGAAGAATGATGTCTTTAGCGAGCGGGTGAGTTTCTTCGCAATCCTGAGCGAGTTGGTGGAGTGTACGGATTGCGAGATATGGAGCGCAGTTTACACCGAAAGTGACGGTTTTCAACTTAAAGTCTTGGAGTGGCTGGTGAGGAGCTTTCCGAAAGAGAATTCTCTGAAAGTCTTGATCCTCTTCCTTGACGAGAATTTGGCGATACATTTTTTCGATATCGCCATTGAACACGAACTTGTAGAGGCGCCAATTGAGAATTATTGACGTGAAGTCGTTTTGGAGAATCGGGCCTGGGGTATAAAACATCATTCAGAGAGTTTCCTGAGTGCGATGTCTTTGATGCATTAAATACCACGCGAACCTTTGTGGTTTTGCTGTCGGGTTTGAGAACAGCGTGATGAGGGAGGTAAAATGAGAAATATTTACCATTTCTGATTACTTCTGTGTTTGCATGTGGTCCATTTGGAGGTACTCTGTGAGTACTTCTGAGTACTTTTCACATAATTCGGGCTTTTTTCCCAGACTCCTTTCTACACTAATGTATTGTTGCTGCGCTGCTGGGCGGGAGTGCCCTAGTGCCAATGAGTGGGGGAAATTGGCTTTAAAGGGAAGTTTTACGACGTAACGTCCATCTTCTCTTCTTGTGGTTGTAGATGTGTAGAGGGCCTCACAAAATTGGTCCTCCGGTGATCTGGATAGAGTTGTTTGGATCTCTTCCTGTTCCCATAACCGTTTGAGTAGAGTGCTGATGTCCGGTTCTGTTGATTCACTGGCTTGTGTAGAGTAGGTGGAGACTAGTTCTTTTATTAGTCCGCTGAGAACCCATCCAAATATTGTGTTTTGAGCTATAAGGGTTTCTTGCGGATTTCGTTGCAGACCATCGAGCAGTATTTGGGGAATTATATCGCTTCCTATAACCATGTCTATTTTTGAGGGATTGAGACAGTTAGGATCTGCGAGCTGGAGAGAGTGGAATGCCTCTAAGCTGACTTTTGAGATTTTCTTATTAGGAAGAAAATGAGTGAGTTGTGGGAGCAAAATTGCGTTGGTGCTAATCTCTTTGCTTAAGTCTGAGGAGCAAAGAGTTACCTCGCAGATTTTGTTTGCTTTTTGCACCACTGTGCCTCCCATTCCTGAGATTTCATATCTTGCATTTTTTGTTGCGAGGCCTAACATTTTTTGGATTCGGGTTGCCAAAAATGTTTTCTGAGAGCCTTGGTCAATAAGTGCGCGAATTTTATGGTACTCCCCGGCATGGTGAATGGGGACTAGTGCCGTTGGGAGTAGTGTTGTTTCACAGCTACTGGAGAAATGTGACGAGACCGTGTGGGTGGTTGAGTCCTGGTGTTTCTGCGCCACTGCTTCAATCGCTGCTTGCCTTGATGTCGATGCTTGTTCATCATTTATTTGATATGGGATTGTGGTTTGGGCTAGTGTATTTTAGGGTCTGAGGCCTGTTGCCCGAGAGGCGTTCTGATGTTGTTGACAATGGAGGAGAGATTGATGTCGTTTTTGGCAATAAACGCATGAAAACTTGCTCTGACAATCACGCTTGAGATGTGAGTATGACAAACAATTCTCGCAATAATTGTTTTCTTTTACAAATTTGAGGCGGTCTGCTACCGTAAGCTCTTTGAATTTCACGCAAAACATCATTGAGTGGTTTGAGTTACACAGCTTGCAAGAGACTTGCTGTGGTTTTGAGTGATGATTATTAGAGTGAAAATTATTTGTTCTGTTTTTATTTGAGAACGTGGAGTTGTGGATTGAGTTTTGGTTTGTGGACCTGGGTGTGAAGTTTGGTAGAGGATTTCTAGGCTTACCTGGTCGGTAATTGTGGAGTCTCTCTACTACTTCATATCTGGAAGTCAAAAATTTGTCCATATCTGACCACAGTGGCAACTCTTTCCGAGAAGTAAGAGATTGCTCCCATAGGGACAGGGTTTCACTGGGCAGCTTTGAGGAGCAAATATACACAAGAATGGGGTCCCAATTAGAGGTTGGGATACCTTGTGCTTCCAGGGTACACAAACAATTATTTATGGTAGTTTGCAGCTTTTGAATTTACTCGCCATTTTCTGAGAAAATTTGCTGAAGACTAAAGAGGGTCTTCAGTTGGTTATCAACCAATATTCTTCGGTTTTCGTACCGAGCTTTGAGGGCGTCCCATGCTAACTGAAAACTATGGTCTGTGAGAGGGTATTGCTTCACTAACTGACCTGCTTGGCCTCTCGTTTTCTGCCGTAGGTGATATAGTTTTTGAGCTTGAGTGAGTTTGGGATGATTGCCGTAGACTGCCGTAAACATATCCCTGAATGCCGGCCAGTCTTCGTATCCGCCGTGGAATATTTCAGTATCGCAGGGTGGTACTTTGAGGTATACTTGTGATGAGTTAGAAGTATTTGGGGGATTTAAGGGCTGAGATATTTGAGGCGAGGGTCGCAGTAGTTGTATGGCGTCCATAATTTGTGACATGCAAATTTCATAGCTTTCAGAGCACTTTTGGTATTTTTGCTCTATTGAATCGGTGGGCTCCTCATGGAATGGAGAAAGAGATCTTTCGAGCTGTTGTGTTTTTACCTTAAGAAGTGACTCAGTTTGGTCAGCTATCAGGGTTGCTGACCACTTTGAGTAAAAGGCCTCTAGTCTATTGCTTTCGAAAATGAAAGTATCGAGACTTGTGTCGGGTTGACCTACGTCAAGAGTGTCATTTGCTTTTTTGCTCATATTGATTTTGTTCAGGGTAAACAGGTGTTAATTAAAATATTATAATATGGGATACCAAATGAGAAGGGTTCCAAATGTATTGCTTGGTTAAATTTTAAGCAGTGCTGAGTGAGGTAGTAGTATATTAATTGATAGGACACTTTAATTCTACTATGTTTGAAATATAATTTTGGTCTTAACTATTTTCCGGCTTATAAATTTTGTGACACAGTCTAATGCTTGTACACAGGAACGGGAATTTACAGCGAGATGAGAAAATGAGCAAATAGCTGGATGTTATTTATATGTATTTAATTGTGTGCCAGTACTTTGTTTATATTAGGGTGGGTGGTTGTTGTTTTTTTTTTTTTTTGTGTGGAAAAATTAAGTAGGCGAAATATTTTGCAGTTGTGCAAATATTTTTAAATATTATTTACTTAATTACAATTATGCTCGTTGCTGGGGTTTTGTTAATACACCCTAGTGAAGGTGTTTTGTTTTACTTGTTTCTGTACTGCCTTAGCGCGTCTAAGTGCAGTTAGCGGTTTGGGGTTAGATTTTTTTTTTTTTTTTTATATATATATATGTATAATATATAAACTGGCACAAGTGGGAGACTCCAATTTGGGAATTTTGCGGTTATATTTTGTTCTTTTGTTGGGATTGAGAATGAGAGACTCAATACAGTGCTCTTATGCCTGTGAGACAGCAATTGATAACGGCAATGTGCCAGTGGGTATGGAGAGTTAATACGCCGTGTGGTATATACGTGATGGGATTTGAGAATATTATGTTATAAGTATATTAGTAACGGTTTGTTTCCAGAGATTTCTTGTGAACAAGAGTGTGTTGAGAAAATGAAATATCGCTAAGTATATGTAGGATATATACTTGCTGAATGTTGTTGTTGCTGTTGTGGAAGGGAAGATTTCGTGCTGTTTTTTTTTTGTTTTTTCTTATTAACTTTATTTTTCAGGTTTGCAGATCACCTCTTTGCTAAATTTTGATTCTTCTTTCAACAATTTATTCGTTTCCTTTCAGGTTTTCCGGAGCACCACAGCTATGTAAACCACGCTAATTCTTTTCTTTTTCCGACTTTTTCGAACACCGCATTTATATTAACCTTTTTTTATTTTTTCAGGTGTTTTTTTTTCCACTGTTCTGGTGCACCACTTTTGCAGGTATACTGCTCGTGTTAAAAAGAAATATTTATTCGTGTGGTTTTATTTTTCACTCTTTTAAAAATTTATACCTCTCTACTTCTTTTCCGCAGGAATCTTTACGGTGAGTAAATATTTTTTTTTCGAACGTAAGCTAATATTTTTCTCCACAGGTAGGTATACAATTTTTTTCCTCAAAGGTAAGTAAGGTCAGGTAAGTATAAGTATGCTCTTTTATCATATCCACAATATATTTTAGATAAATTGTACCTTTTTCGTTTTTTTTGGATTTTCTATTGTAATATTTTTGTTGCACACCCTATTATGCACTATTTATTATTATATGTAACTCTGCTCCAAAACCTTCTTTTTTCCACTTCCACAAAAAATTTTTTTTCTCAATTATACTGTTTCTCGGCTTTTTCCAATTGTAAATTTATTCACTCTGTTGATTTCTTTTTTTTTTTCGCACCGCTCTATTTATATGTCGGTACTCTTTTGCGGTTTTCCTTTTGGCATGCACAAAATTCTTTTTTACTTTAAATCATCCACTTTTAATTTTTTCTTTCTAAAAATTTTCTCAATTATACTTCTTTTTTGTTTCTTTATTTTCACTTGTGTACAATGTAAGCCTTTAAGTATTTCCTTTTTTGTTTTGTATTTGCACAGTAGGCTTTACAAAGTTTTGTTGATTATTGTATTCTTTCTGTTTTTGTTTTTTTTTTTTTAACGAATTCTTTTTCCTAGTTCAGCCTAATGTGCGGTATTTTTTGTATGTACATATGTATGTACGTGATTAGATTAGTGTTTCACTGCACTCTTCTTTTTAATTTTTTACTTTATTTTCACAATTTTAAAAAGTCAACGCGTCGCGAAAATCGATTTAATTATATTTAATTTTTATTTAAATTTTGAGTATTTTGTAGGTCACTAGCTCACTTTTATGGCTCCAAAAGGACCATGTCTAAAATTGCACTATGTGGGGTATGTGCACACGGGAGATAAGGGGAAAGCAGTTCATTTTATTTATTTAGTAGGTATGTATCTTTGACGCGATTTTAGGCTCTTTAATTTTAGAAGCGTGAATATAGATAGGCTGATGGCGAATAACTAACTTAAAAGCGGTCCAATGCATTCAGTTGGACCGCTTACTTTTTAACTTAAGGAGAGAGAAAAACGGTAAGTGTATAAATAGGTAAATAGCAAAATATGTATGCATTTCTTAAATCTGCTTATTTTATGCGAACGGTAGCTTACTAAATCGATACAGGGTGAATGTAAAATATGAGTATGAGTATGAGTATGTGATTTTATACAATGTAAATATTTCTGAATGGTAAGTATTTCAAATAAGGGTAAGTATTTCTGAAATGTCTATATATAATTAAAAAGGGTAGGTATATATTACAAATTTAAGGTAAGTATTAAGATGTAAGGATTATATATATTATTGTACGTGTATGCATATGTATATTTGACTCATGTCTTCAACACTATTGAAATCAATTTTTTCTATTACCTCCTGTGCAACAATTTCATTTTCATTCAAATCTTCAACATCTTCAACATTTTTGCTTCCAATAATTTGGTCAATCAAACCAACTTCCACATTTTCAGCTTTGTTATCTAAATTTTCAATGTTTCCTCTATAATTTCCTCCACATTTTGATCTTCATCTTCTTCAATTTCATCGTCAGCCGAATCACCCCAACCAAAGTTGGCAATTCTTTCAATCTCAGCTTGAGTCAGACCTTTTGGGCGCATCTTAGAAAGTGTATACTGAAATATATTATATTTTTCTCGAAAATTACCACAAGAGACCAATGTTGCATATACGCAACACGAAAATAACAAAATTATTACAGACAAATTAAATAATATTTTCATGTAGGGTTTTTTTCTAAATACTCTCTTACCTTTCTATATTTATGCAGTAATGTTGGTTTCAGGATGAAATAGTTATTTTTATAATTTTTTCCCTATTTTTTAGAACACCGTTTTTTTGCAAAATTGCTGGGGTTGTTGCTGGAACCCATGAAAAATTATTTAGCAGTCAGGGTCAATGCTGCATTCCACCTTATTTCCCCCATAGACACGAAAATAACAAAATTATTACAGACAAATTAAATAATATTTTCATGTAGGGTTTTTTTCTAAATACTCTCTTACCTTTCTATATTTATGCAGTAATGTTGGTTTCAGGATGAAATAGTTATTTTTATAATTTTTTCCCTATTTTTTAGAACACCGTTTTTTTGCAAAATTGCTGGGGTTGTTGCTGGAACCCATGAAAAATTATTTAGCACTCAGGGTCAATGCTGCATTCCACCTTATTTCCCCCATAGACCTTTAGGGTTTTAAGGTTACGCCATAGCGCTTTTGATGGCAGAGGAGGATCCAATTTGCTATGAAAAAAATTCTTTTTGGCCTGCCTAATTACGGCAGTCGCTTCGTTGCGAGCAGCTTTGTGCAAAGCCCATGAAGCATCATTTCGGTACCTCCTCCATTTGGCGTGCAGCTTATTGCGCTTTTTTAATGCACAAATAACTCTTCTACTATACCAAGGACAAGATTTGTTTAAAACATGGACAGTACGTGTAGCGACATGACGATCAAATACGACATTTATGTTTTGGTTAAGATGTTCAAGTTTGTTATCTACCGTATCTAAATACCAACAATCATTCCAAGTAATACAAGAACAATCACTGAACAACACTTTGGTATCCACAGAACGGAAATCACGATATACATAAACATATGGGTCAGGACGATTAAACCCAACGTTAACAGTACACAAAATTAGGTCATGGTCTGATACAAAACAAAGCTGGTCAAATTTAAGAATATATGTCAAGTCAGATATCATAAAATTGTCTTATAAGCTGGGATTGGAGTTGTTGGCATACCTCGTAGGTATTGTGTCATTTACTATGGCTAAACCAGCTGTTGAAACTTGATCACACAGTTGTCTACTATACGAGTCATTTACAAGTAAATTAACATTGAAATCGCCACTAATGACGCAACATTCATAATCAATTATATACACGGACAGCGCAGTAAAAAAACAATCGTGCAACATTTAGGCGGGTTGTAAACACAAGAAACTAAAGCTTTTTTTACACCATCAGAGACCTCAGAAATGATAAACTGAACATCTGAGTCGACAGACATACTAAGAGGCTTAATGCTAAGATTTTTCTTGCAATAGATCGCCACACCTCCCCTTTCTTACGTTCCATGTCATTCTGAATAACGTTATAGCTACTAATACAGGAATGCAGATCAGAAGTATTTTCACTAAACCATGTTTCGCTTACACAAATAACATTCCTAAAAAATGTACCTAACATAATCCATTTTATCTGAGCTTAAGCTGCGTGCATTAAAATGAACCATGTTAACAACAGCTTATGATTCCCATTAGCGCCGGTAGTTGAGTTAACAGTTTTGTTAAATTAAATATTGTGGGCGGACATAGAGACGTCATTGCATTACTACAAAACACATATCTTTGCAAAGAAGGGAGAAAAGTAGAAAAAAGCAATAGAGAGTATACAAATAGAACACGGAAAGAGAAAGGAAATAAAAAATCATTGTAGCTTACATTTAGAAATTCTGTTATACTCTTAAAATTATAAAGCTTAAATAACATTATGTTAAAAATTGTAAAGTTTTATAGTTTTATAGTTTTACGCTCTGCCAACAATTTCATCAATGTCTCTGTTATCATTTACCCTAATTGCTTTTTCGCCATCTCTTTTTCGAACCATCATCTGTCCTCGCACAGAAAAAGCTGCTGCTAATAGTTTTTGACACTTTAGCTGAGCTGCATATTGCATTATCTCGCGGTTCGCTTTCGAAAGACTTTCACGTATGTAAATTCGAGCAGAGCCTTCGATTGGGATGTCGCTGGCAATCAGAGATTTTTTGTTGGTTTTACAATAACTAGCAACAGCTTTGAGAAAACGTCCTCGAGCATGTGAGGAGAACAATTTGACGATAATTGGTGAAGAAGAAGCAGAGTTGCTGCTCATTTGTTGGCGGGTATTCGAAAAACTTCTCTAACAGCAGGCACCTCAGTGTGAACAGCTTTACAAATGTTAGCGAAGATCTCCAAACACTTCCCATTAACAGCATTAGGTATGCCGCTTAAAATTAGATCAATGGAAACGGCAACATTTTCACATATATCAACTCCTTTCTTTAGTGACATTACCTCTGCTTTTAGAATTTTGTTCTCCTCACACACAGATACAACCGCTGTCAACCTAACATCCAAGTATTTTATGCTGTTCTTAATGATCGCATAAATTTTTTGCATCAGCCTCTCTTCACTGTTTTTTAGGTCGCCACTCAGCTTCTCAACCATGCTCTGATTCTGCTTCTCAATTTTCGCCTCAAACTGCTGTATCAGGTGTACAGTTATCGCGTTCTCAGCATCTCTACCTTTACTCTGGAGAGGGGTATTGGCTCTTTGCGGCGACACCTTGGTGCTTCTTAACATTTTCCTCTCATTTAAAGACATTTTGCAATTGTTCTTTTTTATAATTCTTCTTTGTGCGTATTTATTTATTTTGATATCAATTTATTGCAATGTTCAAACACGATACACAAAGTAAATGCAAATATAGGTTGCCAACAGCGCTTAACACACGGCCACAGTTGACAAACGAATTTTATTATTTAAAAACAAACGAAAATATGACAATACCGCCAGCGCTACAAAAACACGTTTACTCAGCCATAACACTTCTTCATTGCACCTCGGCCTCAATTTTTTGCTCCAACTGCATTATTTTCTCGTCCATTCGCGCTTCGAGTTTTGATGATATACGCGCCTCTTGTACTTCGAGTTGTGTTGTTATGCGTGTCTCTTGTTCTTTCAGTTGTGCCTCCATCTTGGATGTTATACGTGTCTCATGTGGTTCCATCTTGGATGTTATATGTATCTCCTGTGATTCCAGTTGCTATGAAATGTTGGTGGTCCACCAATACAACGCGATTTATTTGTGGTGTTTTTACGCTTTCGCCAGCATCGGAATATCTTCGCAACTGATATTGAGAAAATGTTCAGAAGAGTCCGATTTTGAGCATTGCCGATTGCTAAAAGTCACTTTCGCTCTCTCCATTTCTTGCTGTGCGCGTTTTGATACAAATTGCCGAGGACTATAAAGATACCCCAGCGGGTTAGGGGATAGAATATACCCGCGGTAGGTATGCCTGTCGTAAGAGGCGACTAAAATACCAGATTCAAGGGGCTGTGTAGCGCAACCCTTCAGGTTGCCACCGCAATATATAGCTTCTCCAAACCCAATTGTCAACCTCACCTATCCGCGGCGAATCCTGTTCCACTAACAGACGAGGCTCTGGCGACCGCAAGCTCCTCAAGGAACTTGGGGGTGGGGAGGAAGGGAATGGCCTGAAGGTTTAATGTGGCCACATAAATCGTTCCCGAGTTGGTCGGGCTAGCACCTTAATGGTGCTGTGGTACCGGAGCGTACCGGATCTGTATCCGGCAAAGGACCATCACATCGATAGCACTCCCCAAAACCTTCGGGGAGCAACCTTATCGCTACAAAAACAACAGGACTATAAAGATAAATATCCAAGTGCTTCCAGGGTTCTTGAAAACGACGCTTACGTTGCGGACATACCTACTGGATGTGACACGGTAGAAGACCTCAATGGCGTTCAAAGACGAATTAGTAAAACTCTTGTCAAAAGCTAAATTCAATCTCAGAAAGTGGATCTCTAATTGTTGGGCTCTGCTCAAGCAGTATGAGAGTACAATGCCATTGCGTTACAATCTCAGACACCTGAAACAGCTGTCGAAATTCTGGGGATTCATAGGAATCCATCTAGTGACCAGCTGCTTTTGAACATTGATGATCCTGTAATTGATCCGAAACCCACGAAATGAATGGTTTTGTCAGAGATGTCGAAGATTTACGACCCATTAGGTATGGCTGCTCATTTTTTACTTTTATTCGAAGCTTTATTTCAGGAATCTTGGTGTTACCGCCTTGGCTGGGATGATTCATTACCGGAGATGATGTGCAAATGTTGGTGCAACTACATGGGGAACTCCAAGATACCTCGATACATATAATATCCCTTAAAATCTGTGGAGTTAATAAGGTTCTCTGATGCATAAACAGCAGCTTGCGCAGCTGTTGTTTACTGTCGCTTTCCTATTGATAGTACCTATGCCATACGATTGATAGCTTCTAAAACACGTGTGGCGCCCCTAATACCTATTTCAGTTCCGAGGCTTGAACTAAACGCTGCATTATTACTAACGAAGAAAATCACCCTAGTAAAGGAATCGCTAACTTTGACAATTTCAAATATTTTGTGTTGGACGAACTCATATAGTTCTGCATTGGCTTTCCGCTCCACCAATGAAATGGATCTCGTCAGCATTAGCAATAGAACAGCGGAAATATTAAGCATAGTTCCTCGAAATCAATGGAGACATGTTTGATCCGAAGACAACCCAGCTGACTGCGCTTCTCGTGGTCTTCTACCCACACTACTAGTTGGGCATATACTTTGGTGGTCAGGGCCATATTATGGTAATTAATGAATGAATCACGAATGACTTTATTTGGAAATTACTTTCCCTTTTATACAAAATATTCTTATTCTACAGATAATTACTTATATTAATACTTACAAACTAATTGTACATATTTCCTGTATGCGAAGTCAGCATATTAGAATGACTTATTGGCACATTAGTACATATGTATGTGTAATGGACAAAGTGTATCTGTCAGCGTGACTAATTGACCGAAGTAAACAAATATGTGCATTCAATGCAGAAGTGCAGGTTTAGCAATTGGATATTTGGGTTATTAATATTTTGTTACATGTGTGGTCTGTATATGTGTAAATATGTAATGAACAATTGAATGCAGGTAAAGTGGAACGAATTCTAAGCCACGTTACACCATCCGCCTTTGAAGAATGGTCATACATAATTTGGCGCCAATTATGAATGACTATTCTGGTGACATAATAAAATTATAAGTGTGCCGTTTTGTATCGTTTTACATATGTGAGCAATTTGAACTTGCTTGGGTTTACAGAATTTCAATTGCCTTTAACATTCGATCGTTGTGTGGTCGTAATATATGACATAGTGGTAACTTGATGCTGAAATGAACTGGTTTGATTATGTAGTCTTTTATTTTTATTTGTTTACGTTTGTTTTACATGTGTACCCATTATGCTAACTTTTGTTTTCTTTATATTTGAACATATCATGCTGGCTTTTGTTTTTTTTTTTCATTCTTCGCATGTGTACATTGTGAGGACCCCAAAGCCGAGGGCTTTGTACCCTCACAACATTTATGTATATACATATATATTTTCCTAACATGCATTTTTGTAACATACATAATATTTGAATTTATAACTTTGGATCTATTGTTTATACATTTTCACGAAGTACCCGAAATATACACATTTTTTAATGAATTATACTCTAAAATATATATTCTGTTTTATATTGAATTAATGATTACCAAATTGAAGTACAAAATAGACTTGCGCACCTTTGCACGCAAGCAAAATATTTACGTTTCCATGATTTTTAATAATCGGGGATTGCCCATATTGCTTTTTTTTAAATGTATGAAAACATTTATTTGAAGCAATTTTTTTTAATTTTTTTTTTTATAATTTATTTAATAATTTGGGAAAAATTTAAACAACGTGACATCAGGACGGACAAGGCGACAGCTGTTTCGATTATACCTTGTAAATCTCTTCAAAGCCTTTTCTCCCGGGAGTGGGAGTCGAACTCGCACCCCTACGATAGTTGAAATGGTTGTAAACGCATTCAGCTACGTCATGCCTGTTGTGAAGTCTTTCCCAATTGCCTTCTTTTTGCATATTTTAATCTTTTACACATTGCATACTTCGTATGCAATTATGTGTTAAAGCTATGCTTGGTACGGCGGTTTTTCAAAGAAACTTTGGTTTTGTTGCTGTTTTCGTTCTATTTATAGAACTACAACGAATTAACCAATTTTGTCTGTTTGTATGATTTTTAATAATCGGGGATTGCCCATATTGCTTTTTTTTAAATGTATGAAAACATTTATTTGAAGCAATTTTTTTTTAATTTTTTTTTATAATTTATTTAATAATTTGGGAAAAATTTAAACAACGTGACATCAGGACGGACAAGGCGACAGCTGTTTCGATTATACCTTGTAAATCTCTTCAAAGCCTTTTCTCCCGGGAGTGGGAGTCGAACTCGCACCCCTACGATAGTTGAAATGGTTGTAAACGCATTCAGCTACGTCATGCCTGTTGTGAAGTCTTTCCCAATTGCCTTCTTTTTGCATATTTTAATCTTTTACACATTGCATACTTCGTATGCAATTATGTGTTAAAGCTATGCTTGGTACGGCGGTTTTTCAAAGAAACTTTGGTTTTGTTGCTGTTTTCGTTCTATTTATAGAACTACAACGAATTAACCAATTTTGTCTGTTTGTATGATTTTTAATAATCGGGGATTGCCCATATTGCTTCTTTTTAAATGTATGAAAACATTTATTTGAAGCAATTTTTTTTAATTTTTTTTTTTATAATTTATTTAATAATTTGGGAAAAATTTAAACAACGTGACATCAGGACGGACAAGGCGACAGCTGTTTCGATTATACCTTGTAAATCTCTTCAAAGCCTTTTCTCCCGGGAGTGGGAGTCGAACTCGCACCCCTACGATAGTTGAAATGGTTGTAAACGCATTCAGCTACGTCATGCCTGTTGTGAAGTCTTTCCCAATTGCCTTCTTTTTGCATATTTTAATCTTTTACACATTGCATACTTCGTATGCAATTATGTGTTAAAGCTATGCTTGGTACGGCGGTTTTTCAAAGAAACTTTGGTTTTGTTGCTGTTTTCGTTCTATTTATAGAACTACAACGAATTAACCAATTTTGTCTGTTTGTATGATTTTTAATAATCGGGGATTGCCCATATTGCTTTTTTTTAAATGTATGAAAACATTTATTTGAAGCAATTTTTTTTAATTTTTTTTTATAATTTATTTAATAATTTGGGAAAAATTTAAACAACGTGACATCAGGACGGACAAGGCGACAGCTGTTTCGATTATACCTTGTAAATCTCTTCAAAGCCTTTTCTCCCGGGAGTGGGAGTCGAACTCGCACCCCTACGATAGTTGAAATGGTTGTAAACGCATTCAGCTACGTCATGCCTGTTGTGAAGTCTTTCCCAATTGCCTTCTTTTTGCATATTTTAATCTTTTACACATTGCATACTTCGTATGCAATTATGTGTTAAAGCTATGCTTGGTACGGCGGTTTTTCAAAGAAACTTTGGTTTTGTTGCTGTTTTCGTTCTATTTATAGAACTACAACGAATTAACCAATTTTGTCTGTTTGTATGATTTTTAATAATCGGGGATTGCCCATATTGCTTTTTTTTAAATGTATGAAAACATTTATTTGAAGCAATTTTTTTTAATTTTTTTTATAATTTATTTAATAATTTGGGAAAAATTTAAACAACGTGACATCAGGACGGACAAGGCGACAGCTGTTTCGATTATACCTTGTAAATCTCTTCAAAGCCTTTTCTCCCGGGAGTGGGAGTCGAACTCGCACACCTACGATAGTTGAAATGGTTGTAAACGCATTCAGCTACGTCATGCCTGTTGTGAAGTCTTTCCCAATTGCCTTCTTTTTGCATATTTTAATCTTTTACACATTGCATACTTCGTATGCAATTATGTGTTAAAGCTATGCTTGGTACGGCGGTTTTTCAAAGAAACTTTGGTTTTGTTGCTGTTTTCGTTCTATTTATAGAACTACAACGAATTAACCAATTTTGTCTGTTTGTATGATTTTTAAAAATTGCTTCAAATAAATGTTTTCATACATTTAAAAAAAAGCAATATGGGCAATCCCCGATTATTAAAAATCATACAAACAGACAAAATTGGTTAATTCGTTGTAGTTCTATAAATAGAACGAAAACAGCAACAAAACCAAAGTTTCTTTGAAAAACCGCCGTACCAAGCATAGCTTTAACACATAATTGCATACGAAGTATGCAATGTGTAAAAGATTAAAATATGCAAAAAGAAGGCAATTGGGAAAGACTTCACAACAGGCATGAAGTAGCTGAATGCGTTTACAACCATTTCAACTATCGTAGGGGTGCGAGTTCGACTCCCACTCCCGGGAGAAAAGGCTTTGAAGAGATTTACAAGGTATAATCGAAACAGCTGTCGCCTTGTCCGTCCTGATGTCACGTTGTTTAAATTTTTCCCAAATTATTAAATAAATTATAAAAAAAATTAAAAAAAATTGCTTCAAATAAATGTTTTCATACATTTAAAAAAAAGCAATATGGGCAATCCCCGATTATTAAAAATCATACAAACAGACAAAATTGGTTAATTCGTTGTAGTTCTATAAATAGAACGAAAACAGCAACAAAACCAAAGTTTCTTTGAAAAACCGCCGTACCAAGCATAGCTTTAACACATAATTGCATACGAAGTATGCAATGTGTAAAAGATTAAAATATGCAAAAAGAAGGCAATTGGGAAAGACTTCACAACAGGCATGACGTAGCTGAATGCGTTTACAACCATTTCAACTATCGTAGGGGTGCGAGTTCGACTCCCACTCCCGGGAGAAAAGGCTTTGAAGAGATTTACAAGGTATAATCGAAACAGCTGTCGCCTTGTCCGTCCTGATGTCACGTTGTTTAAATTTTTCCCAAATTATTAAATAAATTATAAAAAAAAAATTAAAAAAAATTGCTTCAAATAAATGTTTTCATACATTTAAAAAAAAGCAATATGGGCAATCCCCGATTATTAAAAATCATACAAACAGACAAAATTGGTTAATTCGTTGTAGTTCTATAAATAGAACGAAAACAGCAACAAAACCAAAGTTTCTTTGAAAAACCGCCGTACCAAGCATAGCTTTAACACATAATTGCATACGAAGTATGCAATGTGTAAAAGATTAAAATATGCAAAAAGAAGGCAATTGGGAAAGACTTCACAACAGGCATGACGTAGCTGAATGCGTTTACAACCATTTCAACTATCGTAGGGGTGCGAGTTCGACTCCCACTCCCGGGAGAAAAGGCTTTGAAGAGATTTACAAGGTATAATCGAAACAGCTGTCGCCTTGTCCGTCCTGATGTCACGTTGTTTAAATTTTTCCCAAATTATTAAATAAATTATAAAAAAAAATTAAAAAAAAATTGCTTCAAATAAATGTTTTCATACATTAAAAAAAAGCAATATGGGCAATCCCCGATTATTAAAAATCATACAAACAGACAAAATTGGTTAATTCGTTGTAGTTCTATAAATAGAACGAAAACAGCAACAAAACCAAAGTTTCTTTGAAAAACCGCCGTACCAAGCATAGCTTTAACACATAATTGCATACGAAGTATGCAATGTGTAAAAGATTAAAATATGCAAAAAGAAGGCAATTGGGAAAGACTTCACAACAGGCATGACGTAGCTGAATGCGTTTACAACCATTTCAACTATCGTAGGGGTGCGAGTTCGACTCCCACTCCCGGGAGAAAAGGCTTTGAAGAGATTTACAAGGTATAATCGAAACAGCTGTCGCCTTGTCCGTCCTGATGTCACGTTGTTTAAATTTTTCCCAAATTATTAAATAAATTATAAAAAAAAAATTAAAAAAAATTGCTTCAAATAAATGTTTTCATACATTTAAAAAAAAGCAATATGGGCAATCCCCGATTATTAAAAATCATACAAACAGACAAAATTGGTTAATTCGTTGTAGTTCTATAAATAGAACGAAAACAGCAACAAAACCAAAGTTTCTTTGAAAAACCGCCGTACCAAGCATAGCTTTAACACATAATTGCATACGAAGTATGCAATGTGTAAAAGATTAAAATATGCAAAAAGAAGGCAATTGGGAAAGACTTCACAACAGGCATGACGTAGCTGAATGCGTTTACAACCATTTCAACTATCGTAGGGGTGCGAGTTCGACTCCCACTCCCGGGAGAAAAGGCTTTGAAGAGATTTACAAGGTATAATCGAAACAGCTGTCGCCTTGTCCGTCCTGATGTCACGTTGTTTAAATTTTTCCCAAATTATTAAATAAATTATAAAAAAAAAATTAAAAAAAAATTGCTTCAAATAAATGTTTTCATACATTTAAAAAAAAGCAATATGGCAATCCCCGATTATTAAAAATCATACAAACAGACAAAATTGGTTAATTCGTTGTAGTTCTATAAATAGAACGAAAACAGCAACAAAACCAAAGTTTCTTTGAAAAACCGCCGTACCAAGCATAGCTTTAACACATAATTGCATACGAAGTATGCAATGTGTAAAAGATTAAAATATGCAAAAAGAAGGCAATTGGGAAAGACTTCACAACAGGCATGACGTAGCTGAATGCGTTTACAACCATTTCAACTATCGTAGGGGGTGCGAGTTCGACTCCCACTCCCGGGAGAAAAGGCTTTGAAGAGATTTACAAGGTATAATCGAAACAGCTGTCGCCTTGTCCGTCCTGATGTCACGTTGTTTAAATTTTCCCCAAATTATTAAATAAATTATAAAAAAAAATTAAAAAAAATTGCTTCAAATAAATGTTTTCATACATTTAAAAAAAAGCAATATGGGCAATCCCCGATTATTAAAAATCATACAAACAGACAAAATTGGTTAATTCGTTGTAGTTCTATAAATAGAACGAAAACAGCAACAAAACCAAAGTTTCTTTGAAAAACCGCCGTACCAAGCATAGCTTTAACACATAATTGCATACGAAGTATGCAATGTGTAAAAGATTAAAATATGCAAAAAGAAGGCAATTGGGAAAGACTTCACAACAGGCATGACGTAGCTGAATGCGTTTACGTTTCCGCCCACATAAATTTTAAATATAGGATCACCCTAACATGCATTGAATATTTGGAAGGGAGGTAGATACGCACAAAACATAAAAATGCACCGGTCAATCAACCCTTTGCACACTCAAAGTCCAATACACCCAGCTACAAATACAACATATATAATAACTTAAGTGAACGGATATCATCAGCAAGTCGTCAAAAATAAGCGCCGCTACTAATTGGAATTTTTTTATACATACTTACGCACTAGCATACAACACACCAATGCACGCCGTACAACAGAACGCAGAAGCATTGGGCAAAGCAAAACACAACGTTAGAATCAGGTGACAACAAACAAATGTACAAACACACAATAGTTAAAACGAAGGCTGGAAAGCACGGAATGCGGGCAAATACAAGGGCACTGTATTCAATAAGGAGCATTATGGATATTCATGGAAAGAAATATTCACCTGAATAACTGTGGTTTTATATTGTTAATATTATTAGTTAGAAATTGTTATTATAAAATAACCGTTTGCCTGCGTGCAAAAATTAATATATAAGGGCGGCGAATTCGCATTGAAATGCAGAGGGATTAGGATACAGGCATACGAGTCGGTAGGTTTTATGACTACCGATCAAGAGTACACCTGAAGGTTTTGAGTTCATCTGTACTAAAGTATATTTGTCTGGAGGCTTTATTTTCCATTTGACCGCAGAGGTTGGCCGAGGGTTTTATTACCTCAGTCACCTCTTACAAAGCAAGGGAATAAGCTAGGAATAGAAATAGAATTATTATTAAATAAATACTTATAACTTTCTTTACATCAAATAAACGGGGTTATCCTTTTAGAAGGACCGGTAGGGATTTTTACCTTCAGGAACCCTGGACGGACTGAGGCCAACGCCGGCAAAGCCAAAGGAAAAGTCTATCACATTTTGGCGCTCGAGCAGGGGCGATTCACATTTATGGCTCGCGAGCAGATTTAAATACAAATTTTAAGATATACTTCCAGAACTTCAGCGAGGAAGATGTGAACACGAATTTCACATTTCTGGGTTAATATTACGAGGATATACACCAGAACAATGACAAATGATAGACAGGCAAATGGTGCATGCAATCAGCTGGAGGTCGGACAACCAGCGATAAATTACATTCAGCAGCCTGGCACATATGCAACGACCATGGACAGAGTAAGGAAGTGGAGGTTAAAGTACGAAGGAGGCAAAGATCCCCTAGGATTCATCGAAAGAGTGGAGGAGCTCAACACAATTCCGAAAGCATTGCCGGAGTTGTTGAAGGAAAACGCGTTGGTATGGTACAGCAATAACAACAGGCACTGGCAAGAGAGGGACGCCTTCAAGAAGGACTTCCTGAAGTTCTTCCTAAGCTCCTGATACTTAGGGCAATTGGAAGATGAAATCCGAATGCGTACAACGACAAGGTGAGATATTTAAAGATTATGTCTTAGTACTACAAGGACACAAGCGTCACGCGGGCTACAACGAGGAGCAGAAACTAACCCGCATCTACAGAAACTCGCGCAGAGAGTATCAAATATATATAAAGCGAAGCGAGGTCATCAATCTTGAGGAGCTAGTAAGTTTAGCTCAAGACTATGAAAATATGCTTCCTGACAGGTAACCAATGCGACCAACCACAAGGCCACTCATACCACGGCGTCAAGAAGGTCAGTACCAGTGTCTCCAGGCAGAACGAGTAGAAGTCCAACAGCAGCAGAGGTCAGAGCCACAACAAGAATATCTAGACACAAGTACGGCCTGCAGACGATGCGGAAGAGGTGGTCATTTTTAATACAGATGCCGAGGCATAAGAAGAGAATTTTGCTGGACATGTGTTAAGATAGGCGTGCTCACTCGTGATTATTGTAGGAAGCCACAGAGAAACGACCAGGGACCACATTGGAACCGAGGGATGCGGTCTTCGGAGGTGCAAACTCGGAGAAATTAGACATGTTCGAATACACAAAGGGGCGCATATTGGTAAGCAGCGATTAACACGGGAGCGACGAGAAGCTTTAAAAGTGATGCAATGGCGAAAAGATTAAAAGCTGGCAAATTCAAGGAAGTAAAGACGCGAGTAAGAATGGGCGACAGCAGAGCAATAATAATCAAAGAAGCGGTAGATCCAGAATTAAGACTGGGTGATAAAGTACAGCGGAACGAGATGCTAGTCCTACAGGGACTTGGCGATGAGGTGGTAATTGGCACGGACTATCTGGCGAAGGTAAACTTCGAGATGAGATGTGGTGGTAAAGAAATAACGTTGAGAGTAGACGAACGGAAGCAAGAGGTAGTGTAGAACTATGGTCGAAACGAATAGCGAAGATTTCAAGGAACACAACCCAAAGGCAGCAATAGCCATTAGCAAGTCAGAGGATTCGGTGAGTAAATTTCTGAGCCAAGAATTACAGGTGTTCGCAAAGATGTCAGGAGTATCCAACGTGGCCGCACATAAAATAGTTATGAGAGACGACCGGCCAATTAAGCAAAGGTACTATCGGAAGAATCCGAAAATGCAAGAAATTATCAACAAAGAAATCGAAGAGCTCATCGAAAAAGTTGCATCGAACTATCGAATAGCCCGCACAGCGCACCCATAGTTCTGGCAAAGAAGAAGAATGGGAAATGGAGACTCTGCGTAGACTAATATTAACTAAACGCAAGATCAGTACCAGACGCATACCCTTTACCCCGTATTCAACATATCTTGGACAAGTTAAGAAGCGCGAGATTTATCAGTAGCCTCGACTTGAAAAATGGATATTGGCAAATCCCTATGGAAGCAAGCAGCAAGCAATACACCGCATTCACAGTACCTGGGTGTGGACTATACCAATGGAGGGTAATGCCATTCGGCTTGCACTCAACCCCAGCAACTTTCCAGAGAGCAATTGATCGTGTCATAGGACCAGAATTGGAACCATACGCGTTTGCTTATCTTGACGATATTATCATTACAAGCAAAAAATTGGAAGAGCACATTTAAAAGAAGTATTTCGAAGACTGCATAGAGCGAACCTGAGGATAAACCAGGAAAAATTTGAGTTTTTTAAGAAAAGTTTGAAATATCTAGGTCATGTCGTTAGCGAGGAAGGCATCCATATCGACCCAGACAGGATAGCAGCCATCAAAGAACTGGAACCACCGAAGAAAATACGAGAGTTACGACGTCTCCTAGGAGTCGTGTCGTGGTATAGAAGATTCGTGCCGGATTTCTCACAAGTCGCACACCCTTTAACATCGATGCTTAAGAAAGGTAGTAAGTGGAGGTGGTCTGAAGAGCAGCAATCAGCACTCGAAACACTTAAGGCGGCACTGACGCAGGCTCCGGCACTCGCTTGTCCAGATTTTTCGAGGAACTTTAGTTTACAGACGGGTACAAGTGATTTTGGTCTTGGTGCAGTACTTACGCAAGGGTCAGGCAACGAAGAGCGAGTAATAACATACGCAAGCCGCAGGTTAAACAAGGCAGAGATGAACTACTCACCGACAGAAAAGGAGTGTTTGGCAATAGTTTGGGCAATACGAAAGATGAGGCCGTACGTAGAAGGATACACGTTTACAGTAATAACAGATCACCTAGTGTTGAAATGGTTGAATGCGATAGAGATTCCGACTGGTAGGATTGCGATATGGCGCTGGAACTACAGCAATACTCATTTGGCATACATTATCGATAAGGAAAGTTGAACGTTGTGGCAGATGCACTATAAAATCAACAGATGGACGAGCAGTTGGGTACGTTGACGATGGATGACGAAAAGCCGAGTGAAAGTGGCTTAAAGCAAAGACGGATGATATAAGAAAGGCCACGGAGAAATTCCCAGAATACGTTATCGAGGATGGAAAGTTGTACAGACGCATAGGAAGTCAAGTGGATGGCGACGATGCAGTGCCATGGAAGCTATGTGTGGCGACCCCTCAGAGACGCAGAGTGCTAGAGGAGATTCACGACACACCGAGCGCAGGGCATATGGGCATCCGAAAGTCGATAGCAAGAGCAACAGCACGTTGTTCCCGGCCAGGAATGTTCAGAGATATAAGAAAGTAAGTACAGCAGTGTCACGCATGTCAAATATACAAACCGAGTCAACAGCCAGCCGCGGGTAAGATGCTATCGAAGATTTCAGAGGAGCTTTGGGCAACAGTCCGTGCAGACTTTGTAAGTACAATGCTACGATCGAAGCACGGTAACACAATGGCATTAGTATTCCTAAACAAATTTAGAGGTAGAGGTAATACCAATCAGAAAGGCAACGACAAAATGTTTAATAAGAGGATTTCGAGAGAGGATTTTGGCAGGGTTCGGCGTCCCAAAAGTATTTATTACGGACAACCGAGCGCAGTTTATCAGCAGACGTTTTAAGAGATTTTTAGAGGAACTTGGCGTGAAACACCAATTAACGGCGCCGTGCACACCGCAGGAGAACCCGACAGAGAGAGCAAACAGGAACATCAAGAGGATTATAGCACAATTTATGGGAAGAGAGTAGAAGACATGGGATGAGTTGTTACCAGAGATAACGCTGGCATTGAATACAAGTGTATGTGAATCGACCGGTTACAGTCCAGCATAAAGGGAGGGAACCGAGAATTCCCAACAGCCTTTACGATGAGCAGACATGTGGTACAGGTGAGAAATTAGCGAACCGAGGAGAGAAGTCAACGAGGATGAAAGAAATATTCGAGGTGGTACGACGGAAGCAAGAGAGAGCATCTATAGAGCAAGCGAAGTGTTACAATTTAAGAAGAAGTCAATGGCGACCGGCGATAGGCGACTTAGTGCTGGTAAACGAGCATCAGCTATCAAAAGCGGTAGATAACTTTACAGCCAAACTAGCGCCCAGGTACAGTGGACCTCACTGGGTAACGAACTTTGTGTCACCAGTGATCGTGGAGCTAGACAAAGTCTTCAGAGGAAAGAGGAGGGCAGCCCAACTAAGTGAGCTGAAAGCATACCACGCAACCGACGTCGCCAACAACAACGAATCCAGGAAGCAAAGTCATAAACAGAGTAACAAGAAGGACGCTCGTGAAGATGAATCCGAGTCAGCATCGTCCAATCGAAGAGCAAACAACAATGCCGAGGTACAACAACAGAGAGAGAACAGCAAGGTAACCATTTGCGGTAGGCTTACACGAGTCAGCGAAGAGACCGAGAGACAACACGGAAAGAACCAAGGTACAAGTCAACATCTGATAGCATACAGAGACGGCCAAGTGCAAAATATTGCGGAGAATCAGGTACAAATATTTCCAGAGAATCAGGTACGGATCGCCAGAGGTCCGACACATGGATCAAAATTACATCTAGGAAGGTAGTTCGCTATGACAGCCCTAAACGAACACACACCCCGAGAAAACTGCGGAATAACATTCTATTTCGTTAGATTCTACTTCAATCCGAATCAAATCGGTAGTAAGGGATACGCCCAACCAGAACAGTGTAAAATCATACACGAAGAAATTTCATTTCAAGAAGTACCCGCAAGTCGGATCAAGCGCTAAAAGCTCGGTAAACTCTATCCCAAAGCCGAGGGCTTTGTACCCTCACAACATATACATATATACATATATATTTTCCTAACATGCATTTTTGTAACATACATAATATTTGAATAACTTTGGATCTATTGTTTATACATTTTCATGAAGTACCCGAAATATACATATTTATAATGAATTATACTCTAAAATATATATATTCTGCTTTACATTGAATTAATAATTACCAAATTGAAGTACAAATTCGACTTGCGCTCTTCTGCACGCAAGCAAAATATTTACATTTCCGTCCACATAAATTTTAAATATAGGATCACCCTAGCATGCATTGAATATTTGGAAGGGAGGTAGATATGCACAAAACATAAAAATGCACCGGTCAATCAACCCTTTGCACACTCAAAATCCAATACACCCAGCTACAAATACAACATACATAATAACTTAAGTGAACGGAGATCAGCAGCAAGTCGTCAAAATAAGCGCCGCTACTAATTGGAATTTTTCTATACATACTTACCACCAACGCACGCCGTACAACAGAACGCAGAAGCATTGGGCAAAGCAAAACATAACGTTAGAATCAGGTGACAACGAACAAATGTACAAACACACAATAGTTAAAAGGAAGGCTGGAAAGCACGGAATGCGGACAAATACAAAGGCATTTTATTCAATAAGGAGCATTATGATGCGTGGATATTCATGGAAAGAAATATTCACCGGAATAACTGTGGTTTTATATTGTTAATATTATTAGTTAGAAATTGTTATTCTAAAATAACCGTTTGCCTGCGTGCAAAAATTAGTATATAAAGGCGGCGAATTCGCATTGAAATGCAGAGAGATTAGGAGACAGGCATACGAGTCGGTAGGTTTTATGACTACCGACCAAGAGTACACCTGAAGGTTTTGAGTTCATTTGTACTAAAGTATATTCGTCTGGAGGCTTTATTACTCCATTTGACCGCAGAGGTTGGCCGAGGGTTTTATTACATCAGTCACCTCTTACAAAGCAAGGGAATATGCTAGGAGTAGATATAAATTTTTTATAAAATAAATACTTATAAAGTTTCTTGCATGAAATAAACAGGGTTATTCCTTTAGAAGGACAGGTAGGGATTTTTACTTTCAGGAACCCTGGACGGACTGAGGCCAACCCCGGCAAAGCCAAAGGAAAAGTGCGTCACAACGTATTGAGTTGACGTTTGTTTCTTTTTTTTTTTATTTGCGAGTACTTAATGGGAATTATGAGTAAAGTGGGATGCTTATAATGAGATTGTTGTTTTTTTTTTTTTTGTTTTTTGTTAAATTATTTTGGTTATTACTAAAGGTTTTATATAGGTTTAAGCCTATTTTTATGAATTATTATTTCCTTATCTCTACTTGTCCTACCGCTATTTCCTATTCTATGTGGTATTAATGTAAAATTGTTGTTTTTATCGATGTTTTTTACTCTATAAGGGCTTAAAGTAAAATTATTTTTTTTTATCTATATTTTTTCTAAGGGAATTAAAGTAAAAATATTTTTCCTATTGATATTTTCTATTCTACCGGGCCCTATATCTCTACTATGATATTTCTAATAACCATAGCTTTTGAGTCGTTATTTCATTTTGTTTGAGTCAAACTAAAATTACAATCTTAGAATAAGATGATTTTAGCTAGTTGTACAGAAAGTTTAGAAGCTGCATTTGATGGAAAAGCGAGGTAGTTGTGTAGTAGAAGTAGTTCAACTAATGGGTAAAAGGAAGGTACAGTGGATGCAAATTTTTATTTTTAAACGTACTTTTTATATTTTCATATTTTCCAGCAATACTTTTTTTTCTGATCTTATGTGTCATGCGATTTCTGCGGCGGCCACCAAAACAGAATCGTCAAGATTTTTATAAAAAAATATTCTAATTTTATCGCGATTTATCATAATGCAATTATTGGATCTTTGAGAACTTGTGTACCTATTTTCTTTCTAAATTTTCCTACTGCAGTATATATTATACCTGACCAATTTGTCTCCTAAGGGACAACTGTCTTTTTATTTCTTTACAAGCCCTAGATTGTCGGCATTTTTCAGCCTGGTCAAGTATTGTCCTAAGTCAATCTCTTCCTCAACAATCAAGTTGCTTGTATTTTTATGCTACCATTTTTCAATCCTTTGGGGAATTGAAAACGAGCGATACTACTCTTTTGCAGATTTAGTTAGCGCTTTATATATATAATAAGGTTCTCTTTGTGACTTTTTCTCAATCTTGTTGTTACAATTGGCTGGTTGTTTAGTTTTTTAGTATTTTGCATACTTCCACTGACACAAGATTTTTAATCAATCATTATTTTATGAAAAATTATTATTTTATCAGGGCTGTGGTATAAATCTTCTACCTTGACAGCCTTCGTGGTTGGTATTTCGATAACTTTCATGGAAATTTGAGATTGCTTCGTGACTATCTTTGATTTGTTTAAAGATATCAGGAGCATTCAAAGAAATTATGCAAATTCTTCATTTGCCATCTACCTTGGACAGCGCTGATGATGCTGTCTTAATAAATTCCACTGTTGGTTTATGCATTTTGAGGGTTACTGTGTAAAGTTTAATCTTCAAATGTTTGCTGCTCTTCCTCAGCTTCGAGTTGAGTTTAAATAATAAAGTACTAAAATGGATATTTGTACCTTGTTCAATTGGAAAAATTTTTAGAAACGGTATTGAACGTTTTTCAACTGTCTATATTCAACTTTCATATAATTTTTAAGTATCGTAGCTATTGCAATGGTCAAATGCACGATTACACAAATTAAAACTGCTAGCCAAACATCTGGAATGGTTGGGATATCTTTCGTGTCTACTTCAACTAATGGCTCATATATGACTATCTTGCTCTCTGATGTTTCAGAGTTGCCTTTTCCTACTTCATATCCGGCTATTGCTATCATAATCCCGTGTGCTATTTTTGTCCACCAAGACATTTTGAAGAGAAGATAAAAATTCTTTTCCTGTTTCTTACAAAAGAACTAATTCAAACTTTAGTAAAATTTCTTTGTTTTTATTTTACTTGCTATTTCACTAAGTGCAAGCATACACATAAAGGTGAACAATGGAACATAGTTACATATGTATTCAAGGGCAGATATTTGATGATGCTACCGCTACTCAGTTTTTGCTTTTACAGTCCACCTATTGTCTACTATATATTTTAATGCATATCTATATATTATGCTTATTTCTTGTGGGTATTTTTGATAATTTCTACAAAAAAATAAAGTTAGTGTACTTTAGCGCTCATGCGATATCGTCACGACATTGCCGTCTATAAATGTGAATAATAAACTTTGTTAAAGTCAACAAAAACAAGAAAGTAAGTCTAAGTTCGGGTGTAACCGATCACTACATACTCAGCTGAGAGCTATGGAGACAAAATAAGGGAAAATCACCATGTAGGAAAATGAACCTAAGTAACCCTGGAATGTGTGTGTATGACATGTGTATCAAATGGAAGGTATTAAAGAGTATTTTAAGAGGGAGTGGGCCATAGTTCTATAGGTGGACGCCATTTAGGATATCGCCATAAAGGTGGAACAGGGCTGACTATTTTGAAAGGGCGTGGGCCTTAGTTCTATAGGTGGACGCCTTTTCGAGATATCGCCATAAAGGTGGACCAGAGGTGACTCTATAATGTGTTTGTACGATATGGGTATCTAATTAAAGGTATTAATGAGGGTTTTAAAAGGGAGTGTATATGTGAAGGAGGTTTTCGAGATATCGACCAAAATGTGGACCAGGGTGACCCAGAATATCATTTGTCGGGTACCGCTAATTTATTTGTATATTTAACACCACGACCAGTATTCCTGCCAAGATTTCAGGGGCTTTTGATTTCGCCCTGCAGAACTTTTTCATTTTATTCTACTTAAACTTATACTTTGAAAGCAAAGAATCGAACGCATACGCATATAAAATAGGGTAGGTGTCACACCCATTTTACAAAGTTTTTTTCTAAATTTATATTTTGCTTCAATAAACCAATCCAATTACAATGTTTCATCCTTTTTTTCGTATTTGGTATAGAATTATGGCATTTTTTTCATTTTTCGTAATTTTCGATATCCAAAAAGTGGGCGTGGTCATAGTCGGATTTCGGCCATTTTGTATACCAATACAAAGTGTGTTCAGATAAATACGTGAACTGAGTTTAGTAAAGATATATCGATTTTTGCTCAAGTTATTGGTATAGTGTTAACGGCCGAAGGTAGGACAGACGGGGGACTGTATATAAAAACTGGGCATGGCTTCAACCGATTTCGCCCTTTTTCACAGAAAACAGTTATCGCCCTAGAATCAAAGCTCCTACCAAATTTCACAAGGATTGGTAAAAGTTTGTTCGACTTATGGCATTAAAAGTATCCTAGACAAATTAAATGAAAAAGGGCGGAGCCACGCCCATTTTGAAGTTTTCTTTAATTTTTGTATTTTGTTGCACCATATCGTTACTGGAGTTGAATGTTGGCATAATTTACTTATATACTGTAAAGATATAAAATTTTTTGTTAAAATTTGACTTTAAACATTTTTTTTTAATGTGGCCGTGGTCGTTCTCCGATTTTAATACTTTTTATTAAGCATGCAAATATTAATAGGAGTAACGTTCCTGCCAAATTTCATCATGATATCTTCAACGACTGCCAAATTACAGCTTGCAAAACTTTTAAATTACCTTATTTTATAAATACACCATCAATAAATAAAAAAAAACGTGGGCGGTACTACGCCCATTGTCCAAAATTTTACTAATTTTCTATTTTGCTTCTTAAGTTCAACTCACCTACCGAGTTTAATCGCTTTATCCGTCTTTGGTAATTAATTATCGCACTTTTTCGGTTTTTCGAAATTTTCGATATCGAAAAAGTGCGCGTGGTTATAGTCTGATATCGTTCATTTTAAATAGCGATCTGAGATGAGTGCCCAGGAATCTACATACCATATTTCATCAAGATACCTCAAAATTTACTCAAGTTATCGTGTTAACGGACGGACGGACATGGCTCAATCAATTTTTTTTTCGATACTGGTGATTTTGATATATGGAAGTCTATATCTATCTCGATTCCCTTATACCTGTATAACCAACCGTTATCCAATCAAAGTTAATATACTCTGTCAGCTCTGCTCAACTTAGTATAAAAATGTTAAGTGTTTTACTGTTCTAAATCAGTCTCATTTTTATTTGTTTTCGATTGCACTATAATGGCTTAACTTAAAACTAGGCAGGTGGGCGAAGCTTTAAATTCTTGTGTGTTTCATAGAAAACGCATAGAGGCAGGCAGGGTTGAATGCAAAAGTGCAAGAATGTACAACGTGCAAGGGCGCCTTTTCTTTATTTTACGAAAATGACAAACATCGTTCGGAGAATAATCTTGAAATAAATCTTCAGAAGAAAGTTGAAATCAATGCATATTAAAAAAAAAATAATTACCCTCATTCGATCGCAAATTACTGACATTCAGAAGAGAGCGATTTGCTGTGGGCGTGTATCTCTGCACTGTAGATGTTTCGCTGGCTGTTTGCACATTGCCTTCGGTGGCGGATTCATTTGAACGTAGTACCACTGAAAATCCACTACCACCCACGTTGTTTACGCCCACCTCAGATAATGTACAAAGATCATTCTTACAGGATGCCGGGCCTTGAGCACGGAGCAGTGGTGATGACGGAAAATGCATATTACGTGGATCAACAAAGTCGACTGTGGATGCAAAAATTATCAATAATATATTAAGAAACAATATCCAAATTATCGATAGATTCGTTAGCTTACTGCTATACCCTGCCGGAACGATCATAGAAGAACTGGCTGCGGCCGAACGACCAGTATGCGAATTAATTAGCATATTACTTGGAATTTCTACACCAATACCAATCGAAGCCTGCGGCAATTGAAATGGGCTGTATTCATAACCTCCAGAGGAATTTTCCATCTTGATGTGGCTGACATTTGTTGATAGCAAATCGTTACTTGTCTCACCAAGAATAGATGCTGTGTAAAGGGTTTAATTTTATATTTTTATAAATTAATAAATATTAAGTGAACATAGATTATAGCTGGGCTGTTATAGATTTACCATCTATCTACTGGTTGAATACGAATAGAGATTTGGTATTATTTACTATTTTTCCGGCATTAGGTAGGTCATCTATTGATAACACTAAATAAATAAAGTAAAAAAAAATTAAAAACCCCCTTTTGAAGCACTTCGAACTATAAAATTAAAAATGATTTTCAAAATACGCTTAAAACAATAAGCGTGTTCTTAGTGTACGCCGGAAGCAACAAACAAATATAAAGTTCGTCCTCAGTGTTTTCTTCTGTGTGCCCTAGAGATAATTTAACACAAGAAGAACAATTTATCGTGTCCTTCGAGGTCCAGCAAAGTGTACGCAGTGTGCAATATGTTTCGGCGTATATTGCAAGGTCGCTGGATTTGCTAACTACAGTTTGGCCCTCGGTATCGTCAGTTCCGCCCTAGGTGTATAGGCATATGGAGTCACCCAGCCAATGCAAGTGTGCATTGATATTTGGAGAAGATAGTGGGGTCGTAAGAGAAATAATTTTTGTATCCTTTCATGAACATTAAAATGGTATATAAAGTTTGTCCCAAATCTCATAATTGTAAGCCCTTAAATGCGAAGACATATACCCAACAAAAAGCACACAAAAATGATCAGGATGGCAAGCTGAGTTGATTTAGCCATGTCCGTCTCTCTGTATCTCGGATCGTTTGTTTTAACGCTAACTAGTCCCTTAATTTTCGAGATACGGTGGGTATATTTAGATGTCCAATAAGATATTTGTCAGAACTGGCCGGATCGTATCACTAAAGCATATATCCCGGTTACAACCGATTTTTTTAATGATAGGATTTTTGTCATATCTTCCTCAATTCATAAGATTGAAGCGTTAAATTTCATCATATTGTCACGGATATTAGCATCACTAAGCTACACCATCACTAAGGCGATGCTAAGCGATATTTACGTCAATAATCAAATCATGTATACGCATATATAAGGCAGCCGAGAGATGTCACACACAGATGCATTTACTTATACGCCTATGTGTGCGCGAGAGACTGTAAACTACAAACATTCACATCAATAATTCAATCTTTATGTATCTACATAAACGAATAAATAATGCGTCTACACATATGTACCATGTACGAATACGAGCAGCGGAGAGTCAATGCGCAAACACATGCATATATCTGAGAAGTTTGAGAGCTACTGGACTAGTAGATTCTGGAAGCACCTAAAAGATGTATAAAATTTTGCAATTTTAGTTATAGCTGAGAAGTTTGAGAGCTCATGGACAATGCTAGTAGATTCTAGAAAAAGACGAACGAGGAAACCAAAGAGTATAAAAGGCGACAGATGTAGAGGCGCTGTAATTCAGTTTGAGTTAAGCTATCAATCAGTTTGATTAAGCACGCGATCTCGCGGCCAATAGTAGGGTTTCATTTGAGTTATCAATCAGTTTGGTTATTAAGCCAGCGAGTAGCAAAGTATAAGTGTTATTGTGAAGTACTTTAATAAAGGCCATTTTTCCATTGTTCAATATTGGAGTTATTTATTCAACAGTTTAGTAATTCGAACTTAGCAGAGGATTGCAAATAAGAGGATTTGCAAGTAAATTCGTTACAATATGCTTTCGTAAAAAGCTCATATTGTTGTCTGTAAAAAACGATTATATCGCTCGTATATATAGTATACATATATCTCGTACAACCGATTGTTCAGATAAGAAACTTTTCGCAATTTCTACACCATTTTTACAGCTATAAGTTTCAAATATCATCAATTGATATATAGCATATATTATTGTGTAAAAAAATCGAAAAGATCGGTCTTATATATAGCATTTGTCCCATCGGCACAGCACTTTCCGTGTTTTTTATTCTTCTGTATTGGCACTTGGGCTGTTCGCAAGGGACATGGTAAAATTACAAAATTAAACCTCACTTTTAAATATTTCCACTTATGTAACTTTTTAGGTATAACCTCTTCTGTATAGAGGGGCTCTTATATCTTGGAGGGCCCCGAAGAGAATTGCAGAATTAACTAGCGGAAACGCAAACATTTTTGTAGCTGTGTAGTTGTTTGTTTGTTTTAATGGTGTGTTCAATTTATACTTGTTATTAAGATTTCATGAGCTTAATAATTGAATATTCCATTATTATGTTTTTCTAAGAGAAACTGTAAAGAAAGAAAGAAACATTTACTGGCATATTGCGATGGTACCAGTTCGAAAACCGCCACGAATCCATCGTCAGGCAATTTCGCAATGTTATCAAAGGTTTCACCGAGACTGCAGTTGCCTTAAACACTAGGCTATCCTGCTTGTATTTGTGTCCTTGCTTAATTCAGTTTATCTTATTTCTACACTAACAACACAACTTAGAAAAACATAATAATTGAATATTCAATTATTATAAGCCGGTGTTAAGCTCATGAATTCTTAATAATAAGTATAAATTGAACACACCATTAAAACAAACAAACATAAATATTGTGACGAATATTAGCAGCATTAAGTTATACTATCTTCTCTAAGCCAATACTAAGCAGTGACTTGTATGCTCATCAATAAATCAATCACTATGTCTATACATATATCCATACAAGCAGCGGAGAGCAACGCACAAATATATGCATATATCTGATATACTCCCAAAAGTAGGCAGTAATTTGTGCAAGTATCACTCACATATACACGCGCATATGAGAAGCTATAAACGTAGTTATAGCTGGTAATTTTATAGGTGCTAACTAAATAAAATTCTAGAAATAGAAGCGCCTAGAAATATGTCAACGAGGAAATCAAACAGTATAAAAGCAGCAACAGTTGAGGCACGACAAGTCAGTTTGATTTAAGCAAGCTTTCAGTTGCGAAGTATAAGCGTTATTTTGAAGTAGTCTAATAAACACCATTTTGCATTATCGAATATTGGAGTTACTTATTCAACAGTTTAGTGATTCGAACGTTAGTAGAAAGTTGCAAATAAGAGGAATTGCATTAAATTCGTTAGAATATATTGTCTGCAAAAAGCGCTCACGCATTTTTTCACATCCTACAGCTGGCGATTTTGTAGCTGAAACTAACTAGTAAGTTCTGGAATGGAAAGTCTGGAAGTATGCAATGAGAAATCAAAAAGTGTAAAAGGCGCGACAGTAGAGGCGAAGAGTGAGTTTCATTTGAGCTATCAATCAGTTTGGTTGTTAAGCAAGCTAGTTGCAAAGTATAAGTGTTATTGTGAAGTACTTTAGAAAAGGCCATTTTTCCATTATTCAATATTGGGGTTGTTTATTCAACAGTTTAGTGATTCGAACTTAGCAGAAGGGCAAATAAGAGGATTTGCAAGTAAATTCGTTACAATTGGTGTCAGAAGAGGAATTGTTGAAAAAAATTCCAGAGGACAACAAGGACATGGCAAAGTTAAGTGAATTGAAGATCCAGCAACTGAAGAAGGTGTTGGAGAGCGGTGGATAGAATACAACCGACATTTAATTCGAACTTCAGGCACGACTACGAGAGGCAATGGAAGCAGAAGGAATTAACGTGGAAGAGTATGTCATTCATCTTGATGGCGATGAGACAACAAAATTGGAGGAGGAAAATGAAACACGGCAGACAATGGCGAACACAGACTTGAACACGATATTAGCTGCAATATCTGCACAAACGGCGACAGTAACATCCAAGAGGGAAACTCAACTGGAAGAACAGGAGACATATATGACATCCAAGATGGAAACTCAACTGGAAGAACAGGAAACGTATATGGCATCTCAATTGGAATCGCAGGAGACACGCATAACATCGAAGATTGAAGCACAAGAAACGCGTATTTCAGAAATGTCGACACAGATTACATCAAAGATGGAAGTACAACTGAATGAACAATAGACACGCATAACAGTACAACTCGAAGCGCAAGAGGCACGTATATCATCAAAACTCGAAGCGCGTATGGACGAGAAAATAACGCAGTTTGAGGAAAAAATCGAGGCCGAGGTGGATGCTTTGAGAGGTCGTATACAGGAGTTGCAACTAAATCGCCCAGCTGTTTCAGCAAGCAATCCCAAGGTAAACAATCTATCTTTTGACGAATCTGTTCTTTTCCAGGTCTTTATATTTCAATTTCAGAAGACATCAGCAGTGAACAACTGGAATGCTGAAGATAAATTTGCTGCACTGTTCGTGGCATTGAAAGGGCCTGCAGCTGAAATCTTACAGACTATACCAGAGCACGAAAGGAACAGTTATGAAGCATTGATGGCCGCTGTCGAGAGATGTTACGGAAGCGAGCATAGGAAAGAGATATATCAAACTGAGATGCAAAATCGCTACCAAAAAGCGAATGAAACTTTGCAGGAGTTTGCGTCGGATGTCGAAAGACTGGCTCATCTAGCAAATGCGGACGCACCCGAGGAATACACCGAGAGGGTAAAAATCCAGAGCTTCATAAATGGCATACGAGATGTGGAAACGAAACGCCGTATGCCCTGGGTTCACACCCCGGGCAAAGCAACATCAAAATTTTAGAAATAAGGTTTTTCAATTAGAAGAAAATTTTTCTAAGCGGGGTCGCCCCTCGGCAGTGTTTGGCAAGCGCACCGGGTGTATTTCTGCCATGAAAAGCTCTCAGTGAAAATTCAACTGCCTTGCAGATGCCGTTCGGAGTCCGCATAAAACATGTAGGTCCCGTCGGGCCAATTTGTAGGGAAAATCAATAGAAGCACGACGCACATTGGAAGAGAAGCTCGGCCTTAGATCTCTTCGGAGGTTATCGCGCCTTAAATTTATTTTTATTTTTTTTTAATACAGTTCAATTTTGAATTTGCATATTCTTAAGTTTATATTAGAAAAATATATATAAGTACATATTAGAAAATAGTTTTTTTTCTTGTGTTTTACATTTGCATTGAGTGCAAGCTAAAGTCGAAATTTAAATATTTATTTTTTGTTTTGCCTTATTGGCTGTTTCTAAAAAAAAATGTATGTACATATGAATATAATATAAACAAATAGTTATTAATTTCCTTTATTAATTCTATTTTTGTGTACAATTTTTTCTTTTTTGTTATTTCATCAAAAATTATAACATTAGGGGCGTTTATTTTTGTAACAATAAACGGTCCCTGATAGATATTTTCGTGTTTGTTTCATGGTTCTTTTTGTAAAGAACTTTCTCTCCTATTTTAATAGCTAATGGACGAGCCGTTTTATCATAAAAAGTTTTGCTTTGTATTTTATTTTTAGTTATTAAATTTTTGCCATTTCATGTGCTTTTTGCATTCTAAATTTAATCTCCTTAGCATAGTTTTAGACATTGTAAAGTGGGTAAATTTTTTCCTTTCGCAATTCATGAGGCAAAGTTGCCTTTTTAAGTATGCATTAAAAACTCTATGATTACGTTCAATTGTACCAACAATTTCATGATGGTATGCAGTTGAAAAATAGTGTTTTTTGGTTAAAAGTGTGTGAGCGCGGCTTTGGTTCCTAAAGTATCTTTGTTGATCGTAATATTAGTAGGTTGTACTCACATAGAATGGCCTGGTAGTTAATTTCTCTGAGGACAACAATTAGCAATATTTGGTAACATTTGGTTTCACAAATTCCTACTAGGGTTAAATTTAAAAGAAATTAGCTCAGCGGCAACGCCTGTGGCAATTGGTCTAACTGTGGGCAGGATGGGCTTAAGAAAATGAGAATAAAGAAAGAGGAGGTCAAATTGATTTCCGCAAAAATTAGCTCTTTCTTTCTGGCGATCTTCAAGAGTAAAGTCGTGCTTTTAAATCGTTTTAGAGTGGTGCATGCTCACCGATAAAAAAAATGCGGTTCAAGTGTTATATCAATAAAAATGAACCGCGATCAACAAAATATAATAATATATATAATTAAAATAATAACCCATCCTGCGGCATAAGAAGAGCAACAACAGTGAATCTGGATCAGTTTGGGGACCCACAGCCGAAGGACCAGAAAATTCCTGAAATTATTAGTTCAGCACGGGCAGCCAAAGCCATGTGGCTACGTGAAATTTTTGTTTAAGTTAACTATAGATAGGGAGAAATTAGTTTGAAACCCTAGTTACTTAAAGCTAAACTAAAATTCCCTAGAACGAGGGTAATCTATGAAACGAAATCTCCAAGAAAAAAAATGTTTGATTGGATTAAAACCTCATAAAATTCATTAAGGTTTAAGGAAGGCTACTTGTAACCCCCTGATACTGTTTTAGAAGTGCTTCAGGTGATTTAAAAGTAAATGGAACTACAAATATTTTTTTTGTTGATTATATTCACATGCTAATGTGTAATGTATATGTATGTAAATTTTAATGTAGTAAAGCAATTATAAACTAAGTTAAAACTAGAGAGAAGAAATTATTTTACTAAAGAAGAATAGGAAGAAGGAAAACTAAGTGAAAGCTAATTAATTTGAATACGAAATATAAAGATTATTATGATCTTTTAATAAATTAAAATGACACCTCACTATTGCAGTTCAGCTAAGAAAGAGTAAGGTTGCATTGGTTTCCATTTTTTAAATAACCTCAAGAAGATTTTTGATCTAAGTCTTAAATTGTTTCTCTTATAATTTATAACCTCATATATGTATGTTTATGTAATTTCTTAGTGAGAAGGAAAGTAACATGAAAACGGAATGCATATTTGCGCACATTATTGGAGTGATCATGTTACTCTCTTTCTGTTTTACATAATTTTCCATATTTGAGGGGATGTGTGGAATAATGGTATAAGTCGAGTTACACCGTTTTTCCATAAATCAACTAAATAAAAAGAGCACGATTACATACACATACCATATTAATCTTAGAAAATAATAGTGATATTTAACAAAGATATTAGCTTCATTTATGGAAAAACGGTAGTTTATACTTTTTTTATACAGTTATACTTTATTAAATAAAGTTTCAATAAAGCCTTTTCGGGAAAAAATTTGTTTGAGTTTGGAATTTAGTTATTTTAAGTCTTTCGCACTTTTGAGCTAACCAACCAAATAAATTCTTTTTCGGTTTGATTTAGTGTGAATGGAATTAATCTGCGTTTACTTGAAAATTTTGTACTAACCTTAACAATCCTAATCAAATTAATAAATAGATACAAACGATTTTTTTATCATATCTTTTGCTTGTTTGGCGATGAATTACGCTAACTGTTTCATTATCGGTTACGTAGCCAGTCAAATTACAAAATAAGGGGGAAAGTTAATTCATTTATTATGGAATTATCTGAGCACCACTTTTGAATGTAGATACGTTTTTGAATGATTTTCTTCCATACAAAGTTTTTTTATTAATTTTTATACTTTTTGGAAATGCTAGACCTAACTGCTTTCTTCTGTACGAACGAAGGCTTATAAAAACCATTATCACATTCGTTTTTATTTCAGTTACGAGAAACCTACATACATAGTAGTTTTACTAATTATTTTTTTTGCGTTTACATAAACTGCGATATTCGAACTTTGACACATTTTTTTTGCGAATAAGACACTTTTTTTTGAGAATTCATAATGGCTGTGCGTCATAGCAGCGAAGATTTAGTTATCTTAAGTGTTCAGCAATTAACTTGTACCATTTGCAATGAAGAATTGACATTGGAGAACGGTTGCACGACTCCTTGTCAACATTCCTTTCATCGTACCTGTATAACCAGATGGTTAACAGAAAACAATGCTTACCCCTTATGTAGGCGGTGTTGCGAAACTGAGTCGCTAAAAAGTTTCAACGAACAAGATCCTACAACTAATTTAGACACTTTTCTCAGTCAAGGTGCACTACCAAGACGAGAAAGTGAGGTCACAAGATCGAGGGTAAATAGTAATGAAGTACTTTCCACTAGCCATACTTCAAACCATGACAACTGGCGAGGTAGAAATCGTGGGGGAAACAATGCTCGTACACCACAAAACTCTGGTCATGTTTTTAATCAAAATGTTATGCATAATATGATAGAATGTACATTCAGGGAATTTGAGGAACGTGCTTCTCGACAGATGCGGGAAGAAATCACTAGGGCAGTCGCGGATACCATGGGGAGTTATTTCAATAATATGAGTCTGAATATACCTCGTAATAGTAACTCAGTTAATAACAAGTAAGGAAGGCTAAGTTCGGGTGTAACCGAATATTACATACACAGTTGAGAGTTATGGAGACAAAATAAGGGAAAATCACCATGTAGGAAAATGAACCTAGGGTAACCCTGGAATGTGTTGTTTGTACGATATGGGTATCAAATGAAACGTGTTAATGAATACTTTAAAAGGGAGTGGGCCTTAGCTCTATAGGTGGACGCCTTTGCGGGATATCGTTATAAAGGTGGACCAGGGGTGACTCTAGAATGCGTTTGTACGATATGGGTATCAAAGGAAAGGTGTTAATGAGTATTTTAAAAGGGAGTGGGCCTTAGTTCTATAGGTGGACGCCTTTTCAAGATATCGCAATAAAGGTGGACCAGGGGTCACTCTAGAATTTGTTTGTACGATATGGGTATCAAATGAAAGGTGTTAATGAGCATTTTAAAAGGGAGTGGGCCTTAGTTCTATAGGTGGACGCCTTTTCGAGATATCGCCATAAAGGTGGACCAGGGGTGACCCTAGAATTTGTTTGTACGATATGGGTATCAAATGAAAGGTGTTAATGAGTATTTTAAAAGGGAGTGGACCTTAGCTCTACAGGTGGACGCCTTTTCGGGATATCGTTATAAAGGTGGACCAGGGGTGACTCTAGAATGCGTTTGTACAATATGGGTGTCAAAAGAAGGGTGTTAATGAGTGTTTTAAAAGGGAGTGGGCCTTAGTTCTATGGGTGGACGCCTTTTCGAGATATTGCCATAAAGGTGGGCCAGGGGTGACTCTAGAATTTGTTGGTACGATATGGGTATCAAATGAAAGGTGTTAATGAGTATTTTAAAAGTTAGTTTTATAGGTGTACGCCTTTTCGGGATATCGTTATAAAGGTGGACCAGGGTTGACTCTAGAATGCGTTTGTACATTATGGGTATCAAACGAAAGGTGATACTAAGTATTTTAAGAGGGTCGACGCCTTTTCGGTATATCGCCATAAAGGTGGCCAAGGGGTGACGCTATAATGTGTTTGTACAATATGGGTTTCAAATTAAAGGTATTAATAAGAATTTTAAAAGGGGTGGTGGTAGTTGTATATGTGAAGGCGTTTTCGAGATTTCGAGTAAAATGTGGACCACGGTGACCCAGAACATCATCTGTCGCGTACCGCTAATTTATTTATATATGTAATACCACAAACAGTATTCCTGCCATGATTCCAAGGGCTTTTGATTTCGCCCTGCACAACTTTTTCATTTTCTTCTACATAATATGGTAGGTGTCACACCCATTTTACAAAGGTTTTTTCTAAAGTTATATTTTGCGTAAATAAACCAATCCAATTGCCATGATTCATCCCTTTTTTCGTATTTGGTATAGAATTATGGCATTTTTTTCATTTTTCGTAATTTTCGATATCGAAAAAGTGGGCGTGGTCATAGTCGGATTTCGGTAATTTTTTATACCAATACAAAGTGAGCTCAGGTCATTATGTGAACTGAGTTTAGTAAAGATATATCGATTTTTGCTCAAGTTATTGTGTTAACGGCCGAGCAGAAGGACAGACGATGGACTGTGTATAAAAACTGGGCGTGGCTTCAGCCGATTTCGCCCTTTTTCACAGAAAACAGTTATCGTCCTAGAATCTAAGCGACTACCAAATTTCACAAGGATTGGTAAATTTTTGTTCGACTTATGGCATTAAATGCCCATTTTGAAATTTTCTTTTGTTTTTGTATTTTGTTGCACCTTATCATTACTGGAGTTGAATGTTGACATAATTTACTTATATACTGTAAAGATATTAAATTTTTTGTAAAAATTTCACTTTAAAAAAATTTTTTTTTAAAGTGGGCGTGGTCGTTCTCCGATTTTGCTAATTTTTATTAAGCATACATATAGTAATAGAAGTAACGTTCCTGCTAAATTTCATCATGATATCTTCAACGACTTCCAAATTACAGCTTGCAAAACTTTTAAATTACCTTCTTTTAAAAGTGGGCGGTGCCACGCCCATTGTCCAAAATTTTACTTATTTTCTATCGTCGTAAGCTCAACCCACCTACCAAGTTTCATCGCTTTTTCTGTCTTTGGTAATGAATTATCGCACTTTTTCGATTTTTCGAAATTTTCGATATCGAAAAAGTGAGCGTGGTTATAGTCCGATATCGTTTATTTTAAATATTGATCTGAGATGAGTGCCCAGGAACCTACATACCAAATTTCGTCAAGATAGCTCAAAATTTACTCAAGTTATCGTGTTAACGGGCGGACGGACGGACGGACATGGCTCAATCAATTTTTTTTTCGATACTGATGATTTTGATATATGGAAGTCTATATCTATCTCGATTCCTTTATACCTGTACAACCAACCGTTATCCAATCAAAGTTAATATACTCTGTGAGCTCTGCTCAACTGAGTATAAAAATAGTTCACCTCCAGGCAATGAAGTTCATTTTAACGATAATCAGTTAAATTCTCGTGCAGAATGAGATAATCTTCCAGTACCTGTGGCCGCGAAAACCGTATCGGGTTGGGAATTATCTTTAGATGGTAGATAGCATCACGGTGGATGAATTTATTTACAGAGTAAATGCGTTAACTCGATCGACTCTTCATGGAAATTTTGATTTGCTTTGTCAAAACATCCATGTCCTTTTCGAAGGTAAGGCTAAACGTTGGTTCTGGCGATACCATCGTTCTGCCAATGCACTTGATTGGACAGATATATGCGAGGATATGAGGAGATATTTCAAGGATTTCCGAACCGATTTTGACATTTAAGAGACAATTCGAAATAGAAACAGAAGATTGGGGAGTCTTTCGAAAGTTTTTTAGCCTCTATAATGAACATAGCAGACGGGTTGAGTAGACCTCTTACAGAGCATGAAATGGTTGAGACCATTATACGGCATTTACACTCAGACATTCGGCTAGAGCTGCTACACCTTGATATTCGTACAATATCTGAACTTCGTAGGTCCTGCCGACGGCGGGAAAACCTTTTTTTGGAAATTCAGGGAAAATCCCGTCAATCAAAACCATTTTACGGGCAAAGAAGTCTAGTGTCAGAAGTCGAAGTTGACCAAGTGTTACCAAGCGATGAAGTTTGTGATCTAAACCAAGCATCCAATCCAAGCGTGGGGAAGTGCTGGAACTGCGACAAAACGGGTCACAACTATAAAACTTGTATCGAGACTGGGCGTGTTTTCTGCTACGGATGTGGGTTAGTTGCATTTTTCTTACCTAATTGTCCCAGATGCAATAGTTCGGAAAACAGGGTGGGGGATGTCGGCAATAGGTCCAGACATCCCAAATGACAAACGGATGCCCAGACTCTAATATGCCCATAACTATTTTAAAACCAAACAGTCAAATTTCAAAACCTTTTCCAAAATTATACCTTTTAAAACCTTTTCATGAGCGGCTTCAAGCTTATCATCAGACACGACAACGAATTTTTAAACGTACTCGATCAGCAGAAAGAGCACGTTCGTTTTGGTCGACGATAAAATCTAAACAAAAATCCTTAAACTCAATTTCTCAGATTTTCAAACAACCAAATAATCTAAGACCTTATGCTACGGTAAACATTTTAGATAAGACCTACCTTGGCTTTTTGGACTCAGGAGCTTCAGTAAGCTGCATAGCAGCGAATTTAGCAAAAGAATTGCTAGCTGAAAACAGGAGGGTTAAAAGAATAACATCCTGTGTGCGAACAGCTGATGGTTCTAAGCAAACAATTGCTGGTACCATAAAAGTTAGTGTCACCTTTAAGTCAGAATCTCATCAGATCGAATTTTACTTAGTACCGTCTCTGGTGCAAGACCTTTATCTAGGTATTGACTTTTGGAAGATATTCAAAATAGCCATCAATGTTGTGAGCGAAGTTAGTATAGCTGCAATAGATCCTAACCAACATGTTTTAACACCTCAAGGTCAACGCAAACTCAACTCTGCTACTACGTGCTTTCCGAGTTTTGAAGTACAAGGGCTCGGAAAGACCTCATTTGTTGAGCATACCATCGATGTTAGAGATGCCAAGCCTATAAAGCAACGCCATTTTCCGGCTTCTCCGGCTGTTTAAAAACTCATGTGTGACGAAATCGACCGGATGTTATCCTTAGGGGTTATAGAAGAACCCAACAGTCCGTGGTCTTCGCCTGTTGTTTTGGTCAGGAAACCTGGAAGAGTGCGGCTGTGTGTAGACAGTAGGAAGGTAAAGGACGCGTATCCATTGCCTCACATCGAGGGAATATTGTCCAGACTTCCACGAGCGGAACTCATTTCAAGTTTGGATTTGAAAGATGCCTTCTGGCAAATACCTCTTGATTTGAATTCTCGCGAAAAAACGGCTTTCGCAATTCCGAATCAACCACTATATCAGTATACGGTAATGCCGTTCGGTCTGTGCAATGTACCCAAAATGATGTGCAGGTTGATGGATCGCGTCATTCCATATCATCTGAAGGAGAATGTGTTTGTTTATTTGGACGACCTTTTGCTGTTATCCGAAACCTTTAAATCCCACCTAGAGCTACTTAAAAAGTTGCCACTCATATTCGGAGTGCTGGTTTAACGATAAACATCGCTAAAAGTAAGTTTTGCTTAAAATAAGTGCGATACCTCGGTTAAGTTGTTGGACAAGGAGCCCTTAAAATAGATGAAGGCAAAGTGTCAGCCATAGCAGACTACCCTGTACCAAAAACTGTGAAACAGCTTCGCAGGTTTTTGGGCATGGCAGGATGGTACAGGAGGTTCATAAACAATTTTGCTGAAGTAACTCATCCTTTGACCGAACTGCTCAAAAAAAGCTTAAAATTTTACCTGATCTGATGAAGCACAACTGTCTTTTGAGGAGATTAAAAGTAAGCTTACAAACGCACCATTGTTAGCAAACCCTGACTTTAAGAAGCCATTCATCCTGCAATGCGACGCTAGCCAACATGGTGTGGGAGCAATTCTAGCCCAGAAGAATGATGAAGGTGTGGAGATCCCTATTGGATATATGTCTCAGAACATGAATAAAGCTAAACAAAATTAATGTGACAGAACGCGAATGTTTGGCATATTTGGCTTATGAACCATAGTCACTTAAGTGGACGTTTAGCTCGTTGAGCGGTAAAGTTCCAAGGCTTCGATTTCACCATTGAGCACAGAAAAGGCAGTGCAAATGTTGTACCTGACGCTCTCTCTCGTGTTCACTGCAAAGATGGATTAGTAGCTGAAATCGAAGTTGGCTATGTACCAGATATTAATCTGAGCTCTGAAGCTGTGACGAGCCAGAATACTTAGATCTGAAAGGAAAATTGTTGGAATGTCCTGCAGCATATCCTGATTTTAAAATTGCAGAGAGATTTATTTACCATCGCACGGAATTCTATTCCGGCAACTCCGAGGAAGAAAGCGCAGCATGAAAAATGGTTGTTCCACAATCTTTACGTTCTCAGATTATTAGTCAAGCTCATGACATTCCCACCAGCGCTCACGGGGGAGTAGCTAAAACTGCAGAAAGGATACGTCGATATTTCTATTGGCCCTCTCTGTACCGCCCAGTGAAGGAGTATGTAAGCAACTGCCAAGTATGTAAAATGACAAAGCACCCAACTAATGTTCTTCGTCCACCAATGGGACAGATTAAACCTGTAGAAAAAGTTTTTCAACGGCTTTTTGTCGTTTCGTTCTAAAGAATTTGAAGCATTTTTAACCAAATGTGGCGTCAAACATTCGCTAACTGCTGTATACTCTCCTCAGAGTAATGCTTTGGAGCGCTTGAATAGGTCGATTAACGCAGCGCTTAGAGCATATATTCAAAGCGATCAGCGGGAATGGGACTATCACTTAAGTAGCATTAATTCGGCATTAAGAAACTCCTTCCATCAATCGATAGGCTTTAGTCCTTAATTTGGTTTTATTTGGACAACACATGGTAACGCATGGTGATACTTACAAACTTCTGAAAAATATTGCTATGACGACGGAAGACAACACTGATACCTGTATTTCACGGCAAGCCACACTTTTAAGTATTCGGGATAAAGTTCGCGAAAACCTGAAAAAAGCTCATGACCGAAACGAACGTCAATATAACTTACGGCCCAGAGAAATAGTATATGAACCAGGTCGGGAGGTTTTGCGTAGAAACTTTGCTCAAAGCAACATGGTTAAGAAGTTTAATGCCAAGAAGATATGGAGGGTAAAATTCTAGGCACATATCACGCCAAATATATGCAGCCATGCTAATCTTCCGCCTTTTTCAGATTCCGTGTAAAATATATGTTCCATATAGTTTATACGAAACCTGCTTTGTTGATCGTAATATTAGTAAGTTGTATTCACATAGAACTTCCTGGTAGTTAATTTCTTTGAGGACAACAATTGGCAACATTTGGTAACATTTGGTTTCACAAATTCCTACTAGGGTTAAATTAAAAAGAAATTAGCTCAGTGGCAACACCTGTGGCAATTGGCCTAACTGCGGGAATGATGGGCTTACGAAAATGAGAATAAAGAAAGAGGAGGTCAAAGTGATTTCCGCACAAATTAGCTCTTTCTTTCTGGCTGGAAATCTTCAAGAGTAAAGTCGTGCTTATAAATAGTTTTAGAGTGGTGCATGGTCACCGATAAAAAAAATGCGGTTCAAGTCTTATATCGATAGAAATGAACCGCGATCAACAAAATATAATAATATATATAATTAAAATAATAATCCATCCTGCGGCATAAGAAAAGCAACTACAGGGAATCCGGATCAGGCCCACAGGGGAAGGACCAGCAAATTCCTGAAATTATCAGTTCAGCACAGGCAGTGAAATTTTTTTTTAAGTTAACTATATATAGGGAGAAATTAGTTTGAAACCCTAGTTACTTAAAGCTAAACTAAAATTCCCTAGAACGAGGGTAATCTATGAAACGAACTCTCCAAGAAAAAAAATGTTTGGTTGGATTAAAGCCTCATACAATTCATAAAAGTTTAAGGAAGGCTACTGTAACCTCCTGATACTGTTTTAAAAGTGCTTCAGGTGATTTAAAAGTAAATGGAATTACAAATATTTTTTTTGTTGAATATATTCACATGCTAATGTGAAGAAGAAATTATTTTACTAAAGAAGAAGAGGACGAAGGGAAACTAAGTGAAAGATAATTAATTTAAAAACGAAATATAAAGATTATTATGATCTTTTAATAAATTAAAATGTCACCTCACTATTGCAGTTCAGCTAAGAAAGAGTGTAAGGTGGCACTGGTTTCCATTTTTTAAATAAAGGTTGCATTGGTTTCCATTTTTAAATAACCTCAAGAAGATTTTTGATCTAAAAGCAAATTAAAATCTCAAACCAAAAAAAAAAAGGCAAAACAATTTTTTTCCAAGGGTTAAATTGGACAAATTGCCTCTTATTTTCTTATAATATGCAACTTCATATACATACATACATATTATACCAACACGGAAGTGAGATTCCAATTAGAATCGTAATGTAGAGAGAGAGAGGGAAAAATTACTTAAATTTTCAGCTACCAACTCAACACAACGGGTGCCTGCTGACAACGTTGGAGTAACATGTAAGTGCTCTTAAATTGTTTCTCTTATAATTTATAACCTCAGAACGTTTATATATATGTAGGGAAACGAGTTTTTTATTAAATAAATAGTTCGACACAGTTATTGCGTATTTTGTAGTTTTTTATATTAAATGGATATTGTGCGGTTCTTATGGCTAATTATATTTAAGTAATTAATGTTTTAAATTAGATAGGATATTTTAGCGAGTGAAGCGTGACGTTTCGCGAACTGAACAGATAACGATTCCAAACTCAACTAACTCCAACGTTTAGAATTTAACTTGCAACAACTCGTTCAACATCACGCGTTAGTTGGGTTTGTCAAGTCTGATTGAATAGGTCAGGGTTGCTTATTTGGGTAAGGTTATTTAAGGCTAAGCCAGTCGTCGGTTTATTGTTAGGTTAGTCGTCTACTTCGGAGTTCCCGTCCTACATTCGGCCCTCCTGACGCCTCATTCGGCTCGAATGATGACTCGGGATGACCGAAGGCTCCCATTTCTTAATATATTCAGCTACTGAGGTTGTGCGAGCAGGGCCCTCATGGTCGCCTACTTTTATAACTTCGTACCTACCGCGTGCCAAAACTTTACTCACTTTATAAGTACCTAGAAATTTCGGCTTTAACTTAAGTCCTGCACCAAATTGTGTTCGCTTAATGGCTACTAAATCATTTAAGCGGTACTTCGTCTCTTCTTTCCTGTTTTTATTGAACGACTTACGATTCTCCTCTTGAATTGTCTTTATATTTTTCTGCGCTTCTTTACATATTCTCACGCTCTAAATCTATCTCTTTTATGGCTGCTTCTTCCACATTTTCACCTAGCCTGGGGTCAATACTAACTCGCATCTCGACTCCAGTCAGTAGCTTAAGGGTGAAAACTTTGTGCTTCTTGGCGGAGCGTTGTTTATGGTCTGCTGAACGCGATCTACGTGTTTGTACCTATGACCTTGGTTTTCTGAACAAAGTTTAGTCAACATAGGTATGGTGATCTTGTGGATACGCTCCACCTGACCATTTCTCACAATATTTGTAAAGGAGTTCGACGTGAATGCTGCACCTCGATCAGATATAATGCGCTTCGGATTTCCGAATACTGAAACCTGCTTTTTCATTCGATCTATTTATTACTGCGTCTGCTGCTTTAGTTTTTGTCGGATAAAGCCAGACAAATTTTGAAAATGCATCGACAATGACAAAAATATAACTATACGACTTAGTGGTCTGTTCCATTGGGCCTACATGATCAACGTGGTAGGTGCCCAGAGGTCTGTCCTGCTTACCTATCGGGGTGAGAAACCCTTCTTATTTACCTGCCTTGCTATCCTCTACGATGCATATCACTCAGCTCTTTACGACCTTGCTAATCTTAGGTATCACTTGAGGAATATGATAAGCTTTTTCTAGTGCATCTTTTGTTTTATTGGTAGAAAAGTGACCTTGCTTATGGGCCATCTTAATGATTTCATCCTCCATAGACGATGAAATGACTATCAGCTCCTTAATGGGATCTTTATAGAGGATACTATGCTTAATATAAAGATCTTCGTAATTGTCTTTCTCTAAAACTGCGCAAACTGCCTTAATCCACTGGTCACTCTGTTGCGCCTGCTTCAAACTGTGTACCAACGTATCTTCGAGCATCAAACACGCTACTCTGCTAAGAGCATCCACGTGCCTCATTTTCGATCCACTGCGATGTTCAATCTCAAAACAAAAGTCCTGCAAAAACATTGCCCAACGGGACACTCTTACCGGAATATCGCGCTTTTGCATCGTCATCGTGAAGGCGTTGCAATCAGCAACTTTATGCCGAGTAAATAAACGCGCCATTTCTTAAGGGCTTCAACAATGGCCAGCACTTTAGGCTCATAGGAGTGGTATCTTTCTTCAGCCGGCTTACACTTACGGCTCAAGAAATGGACAGGAAGAAATTCCTGATCATCGGCGTCCTTATGCATTAAAACTGCACCGTATCCGTAGATACAGGCATCAGCATGCACTCCGGTTATTGCTTTAGGGTTGTACAATTTCAAAACTGGTGCTTTCGTCGGAGCTGACTTCAGCTGCTGAAAAATAGTTATCGCCTCATCCCTCAACTCGAATTTTGAATCTTTTCTTAGGATATCAGTCAGTGGTTTAGCTACCACTGCATACCCATCTATAAACCTCCTGAAATACGACGTTAAGCCGAGGAAACGCTGCAAAGACTTTTTATCATGTGGTATAGGGAAATTTGCTACGGCCTGTGTTTTCACCTTTGACGGTGCTATTGTACCATTTTCTAAAATGTACCCCAAAAAGTTTACTCTACGCAAAAGAATTCTACATTTGCTCCATTTTATTTTTAGATTGTACTCAGCTGCTCTGGTAAGCACACGTTCTAGCTTTTGAGTGCCCTCGTCCATATCCTTGGCGGGAATGATGAGGTCATCCATATACGCTACGACTGTGCCGTCCTGTATCATATCACGTAACACAGCAAATATGATGCGCGAAAAAACTGCTGGGGAATTCGAGATTCCAAACGGGACATAGCAAAACTCAAACTGGCCATTATGGGTCACAAAAGCCGTATATTTCCTGCAATCTTTCAATAACGTCATCTAATAGGGGCATTGGAAAATTATCTTTAACGATTTTTGCGTTTAGCCGCCTGTAGTCGCAGCAAAGTCGTTTGCTACCATCTTTCTTAAACACGAGCACAATCGCAGATACGTATTCTGATGTGCTCCGCTGAACTTATCTCTCTTCCAGCCACTTCGCTACCTGATCATCAACGCACTTCTTGTCGGCGTATGACATACGTCTAGGCTTTCATATATTGGGACATCATCTGTTAAGAGATATTTCATTGATATTGGAGATTCTCTCACTTTCTTTGGCTCATAATTAGCAATCAACGATTGAACCCTATTCCTATCGGCACTTTGTATATGCGAAAAGTCAACATCTGGCTCGCTGCTCTCATATTCTCCAGTTATACAGCACATACTCTTAAATTCTTCTAACACATCTAGCATCTTTTGGTAATTACCTCCTTCTTCTAACTGACTAACATCCAAGTCCAAGTTTGATGACTTGCTCCTAATTTTTGAAATGTTTTCATCCTCACACCTAGCTGCCTTTGCCTTGAATTCAGCGGAATCTTCACATACAATTATGTCCACTTGCTTAAGTATACTGTTTCCGATTATGGCCGAGTAATGCATATCACGTTCACGCACGGCGTGGAAAACGATATCGAGCTGCAAATCATCAACCTTAACTGGGATAGTGAATCTACCTAAGGTGTTGAAAACGCTACCACTTATACCTCTTAGTCGACGTTTATCATCGCTCAACTCTATATCATCTCCAAACATAAGCAATATGTCATAGCGCATTAAATTAAGATCGCAACCGGTATCTATTAATGTTGAAAACGTTACACCATTGCACTTTAGATCCTTAAATATGCACCTACCGATTTCGCCTACTTTTGGGAATGATTCACCCTCCAGCGTACTTATGCTACCTTTCTCAGTTTTTGCAGAACTTTTTTTATCGGGGCAGTCAGCCGCACGATGGCCTCCCTTCCCACACTTAAAACACTTGATCTGTACCTGTTTAAAATCTTTTGCTATATGTGCAGCATCACCGCACTTAAAACATCGTTCGGTCTGTACTTTTTGTTCATCTGACTTGGAATTCGAGGTCATTTTATCGTCTGTTTGGGCAAAACTTGAACTAACCACTTGATGGCGACTAGATCTTACCTTCTCGTAGACCCCAATTTGCTCCTTTAGCTCCGATATTGTTTTTGCCTGATATAAGTTTACTTCGTTTTGCCGTGAGTCAGGTATACCTTCTATAAAGTACTCGATTAAACTCATATCGTCTAGTTTAATTGGTTTGCTTAGCTCCATGAGACTATAAAGGTACTCTTTCTAATTTTCATTCTGACGCTTCCGGCGATTTCTTTGCGTACGATGCACTTCAGCCGCGGGCACCGCAATACCAAACTGAGCTCTTAATGCATGAGCTAATGTACCAAAACTAACAATTCCTCTTTGACTTCGTAAAAAAATTGAGCCGCACTTTTAAGCAATTGCTTTGCATATATACATTTTTCGAGCGGATTCCAATGAACAGCCTCAGCATTTTCACTGAAGTCTTCCAAACCAATCTTCGACCGACAAAGACCCTGAACCGCTAAAAGACGTTAATGAATCTGCAATATCGCGTAATGTGAATGGCGTACGATATAATGTTTGTAACTGGGTTTCACTGTGAGGTGACGAACCAGCATCGCCATATTCACAGCCTTCGACACCGTTGTCATCATCTACAGCATCTGCAGTAAGGCCGTAATGCTCTAGAAGTCTATCTTGTAAAGTCATCTTTCGTCCTGTAGTTGACAACCCCAATTCAGATAACTTTTCCTTCAATTCTTCTACTTTTAACTTTAAAATATCGTCCCTGTTCATTGTGACTCGTCACATTTCAACTTCTTATTATGAAAAAACTTATTTCGATTTAAATGATTTTAACTATGCGGTGTTACACAACGAAATATTGACAAGAAATTTTCCAAACAATTTTGCTTTTTACGTTAACAATTTACGAGTATCTAATTTTGCATAATTTTAATATGTTATTTACTTGAGTGTACTTGCTTTGCTACACTTTACCAATTTGTCAACAGATTTTCTATAATTGCTCAATTATACGCAGGTATTTTGCTTAATATTTAATTCAACGCATTTATGTATGTACACAATTTAACTCAGTTCAACTTCACCACGAAAGCTTTTCTAATTGGACAATGCAAGAAATAAACAAACATATATTTTCGCGATATTTTAAGGAAATCATAAGTTAATCCTTCTTATTCTTTTCGTTCAAATAAATCAAACAATTGAAATAAAATCTTTTAGAGATGCATATACTTTCGACACAAATTTTCGTTTATTGTTGTGCTTAGAGCTTTCAAAATGAACATACATGAATTTATAAAAGTTTTAAAGTTCAACTATATATTTAGATTGAAATGACAGGAGTATCAATTTGATTTTACGATCTACTTCTTTTGCTCTCTTTTGTTTGATTACCGACTACTCTACGAAATCAGGGTTGATAAAGTGAAATAGAAATAACTACGTTTACGTTAAGATTTTATAAAAATGTTCTATATTCTTACTCGCTTATCCGCTACTCTACTCTTACTCTTCTACCGCTCGCCTTCTCCAACTTCACTTTCACCACCTTGCTTGCCGATATTTGGTTCTAATTAGAATATTGTATTGCCGCTTCACGTGTTCTGTTCCTTCCACAGCACTGAACGAATTTCTCGTATACCCACACCAATAGCTTCTTGTTGAATTTCAATTGCTTGTACACCACACCAACAACTTCTCGTTGATTTTAAAATTAACGTCACATGTAGTTCGTTGTTGCAGCTTTTGATACTCGATCGCACCCGATTTCGTGTTTCCAGCCTCTGCCACACAAATCACAGTTCGTATCACCAGCGCTGTACGGCCTCTGCCACGCTGTCACAAAACCAACAACAAGTAGTGTATGCCTCTTAGCAACTGCATACACACACGATAACGCTATTAGGCCACTGCCACGCTTTCAACAAAATGTTACTCTTTGTAAAATTTCTAAAGCGAATTTGCACACTTTAGATTTTGCATTTACGAAAAGTTTAAATAATTTTCATATGAACAGTCACTAATATTTCGGTCAACTGCCACACACACAATACTCAAATTTTTTTTTATAGAAATTTTCCATTCGGAAGCATGTTCAGTGTATTTCGCTTCGCCGCTCGCATAAGAAACCGAATCCTTTTTCTGACACCAATTTGTAGGAAAACGAGTTTGTTAAATAAATAGTTCGACACAGTTATTGTGTATTTTATAGGTTATTTATATTAAATGGATATTTTGCGGTTCTTATGGCTAATTATGTTTAAGTAATTATGTTTTAAATTAGATAGGATATTTTAGCGAGTGAAGCGTGACGTTTCGCGAACTGAACAGATTACGATTCCAAACTCTACTAACTCCAACGTTTAGAATTTAACTTGCATCAACTCTTTCAACATCACGCGTTCGTTGGGTTCGTCAAGTCTGATTGAATAGGTCAGGGTTGCTTATTTGGGTAAGGTTAGTTAAGGCTAAGCCAGTCGTCCGTATATGGTTAGGTTAGTCGTCCGAAGTTCCCGTCCTACATATATACATATATGTGTATGTAATTTCTTAGTGAGAAGGAAAGTAAGATGAAACAAGTAAGGAAGGCTAAGTTCGGGGGTAACCGAACATTACATACTCAGTTGAGAGCTATGGAGACAAAATAAGGGAAAATCACCATGTAGGAAAATGAGCCTAGGGTAACCCTGGAATGTGATGTTTGTACGATATGGGTATCAAATGAAACGTGTTAAAGAATATTTTAAAAGGGAATGGGCCTTAGCTCTATAGGTGGCCGCTTTTCGGGATATCGTTATAAAGGTGGACCAGGGGTGACTCTAGAATGCGTTTGTACGATATGGGTATCAAAGGAAAGGTGTTAATGAGTATTTTAAAAGGGAGTGGGCCTTAGTTCTATAGGTGGACGCCTTTTCGGGATATCGTTATAAAGGTGGACCAGGGGTGACTCTAGAATGCGATTGTACAATATGGGTGTCAAACGAAGGGTGTTAATGAGTGTTTTAAACGGAGTGGGCCTTAGTTCTATAGGTGGACGCCTTTTCGAGATATTGCCATAAAGGTGGACCAGGGGTGACTCTAGAATATGTTTGTACGATATGGGTATCAAATGAAAGGTGTTAATGAGTATTTTAAAAGGGAGTGGGCCTTAGTTCTATGGGTGGACGCCTTTTCGAGATATCGACATGAAGGTGGACCAGGGGTGACTCTAGAATTTGTTTGTACGATATGGGTATCAAATGAAAGGTGTTAATGAGTATTTTAAAAGGGCGTGGGCCTTAGTTCTATAGGTGGACGCCTTTTCGAGATATCGACATAAAGGTGGACCAGGGGTGACTTTAGAATTTGTTTGTACGATATGGGTATCAAATGAGAGGTGTTAATGAGTATTTTAAAAGGGAGTGGGCCTTAGTTCTATAGGTGAACGCCTTTTCGGGATATCGTTATAAAGGTGGACCAGGGTTGACTCTAGAATGCGTTTGTACATTATGGGTATCAAACGAAGGGTGATAACGAGTATTTTAAAAGGAAGAGGGCCTTAGTTCTATAGGTGGACGCCTTTTCGATATATCGCCATAAAGGTGGACCAGGGGTGACTCTATAATGTGTTTGTACGATGTGGGTATCAAATGAAAGGTGTTAATGAGTATTTTAAAAAAGAGTGGGCCTTAGCTCTATAGGTGGCCGCTTTTCGGGATATCTTTATAAAGGTGGACCAGGGGTGACTCTAGAATGCGTTTGTACGATATGGGTATCAAAGGAAAGGTGTTAATGAGTATTTTAAAAGGGAGTGGGCCTTAGTTCTATAGGTGGACGCCTTTTCGAGATATCGACATAAAGGTGGACCAGGGGTGACTCTAGAATTTGTTTATACGATATGGGTATCAAATGAAAGGTGTTAATGAGTATTTTAAAAGGGAGTGGGCCTTAGCTCTATAGGTGGCCGCTTTTCGGGATATCGTTATAAAGGTGGACCAGGGGTGACTCTAGAATTTGTTTGTACGATATGGGTATCAAATGAAAGGTGTTAATGAGTATTTTAAAAGGGCGTGGGCCTTAGTTCTATAGGTGGACGCCTTTTCGAGATATTGCCATAAAGGTGGACCAGGGGTGACTCTAGAATATGTTTGTACGATATGGGTATCAAATTAAAGGTGTTAATGAGTATTTTAAAAGGGAGTGGGCCTTGGTTTTATAGGTGGACGCCTTTTCGAGATATCGCCATAAAGGTGGACCAGGGATGACTCTAGAATTTGTTTGTACGATATGGGTATGAAATGAAAGGTGTTAATGAGTATTTTAAAAGGGAGTGGGCCTTGGTTTTATAGGTGGACGCCTTTTCGAGATATCGCCGTAAAGGCGGACCAGGGATGACTCTAGAATGCGTTTATACAATATGGGTATCAAACGAAAGGCGTTAATGATTATTTTAAAAGGGAGTGGTGGTAGTTATATATGTGAAGGCGTTTTCGAGATTTCGACCAAAATGTGGACCAGGTTACCCAGAACATCATCTGTCGGTACCGCTAATTTATTTATATATGTAATACCACGAACAGTGTTCCTGCCATGATTCCAAGGGCTTTTGATTTCGCCCTGCAGAACTTTTTCATTTTCTTCTACTTAATATGGTAAGTGTCACGCCCATTTTATAAAGTTTTTTTCTTAAGTTATATTTTGCGTCAATTAACCAATCCAATTGCCATGTTTCATCCCTTTTTTCGTATTTGGTATAGAATTATGGAATTTTTTTCATTTTTCGTAATTTTCGATTTCGAAAAAGTGGGCGTGGTCATAGTCGGATTTCGGCCATTTTTTACACCAATACAAAGTGAGTTCAGGTAATTATGTGAACTGAGTTTAGTAAAGATATATCGATTTTTGCTCAAGTTATCGTGTTAACGGCCGAGCAGAAGGACAGACGATCGACTGTGTATAAAAACTGGGCGTGGCTTTAGCCGATTTCGCCCTTTTTCACAGAAAACAGTTATCGTCCTAGAGTCTAAGCGCCTACAAAATTTCACAAGGATTGGTAAATTTTTGTTCGACTGATGGCATTAAATGTATCCTAGACAAATCAAATGAAAAGGTGCGGATCCACGCCCATTTTGAAATTTTCTTTTGTTTTTGTATTTTGTTGCACCTTATCATTACTGGAGTTGAATGTTGACATAATTTACTTATTTACTGTAAAGATATAAAATTTTTTTTAAAAATTTCACTTTAAAAAAATTTTTTTTTTTAAGTGGGCGTGGTCGTTCTCCGATTTTGCTAATTTTTATTTAGCATACATATAGTAATAGAAGTAACGTTCCTGTTAAATTTCATCATGATATCTTTAACGACTGCCAAATTACAGCTTGCAAAACTTTTAAATTACCTTCTTTTAAAAGTGGGCGGTGCCACGCCCACTGTCCAAAATTTTACTTATTTCCTATTCTGCGTCATAAGTTCAACCCACCTACCAAGTTTCATCGCTTTATCCGTCTTTAGTAATGAATTATCGCACTTTTCGATATCGAAAAAGTGGGCGTGGTTATAGTCCGATATCGGTCATTTAAAATAGTGATCTGAGATGAGTGCCCAGGAACCTACATACCAAATTTCGTCAAGATACCTCAAAATTTACTCAAGTTATCGTGTTAACGGGCGGACGGACATGGCTCAATCAAATTTTTTTTTCGATACTGATGATTTTGATATATGGAAGTCTATATCTATCTCGATTCCTTTATACCGGTACAACCAACCGTTATCCAATCAAGGTTAGTATACTCTGTGAGCTCTGCTCAACTGAGGATAAAAATTCCGCTAGGTGGCGCATGGATCGAGATATTAGGAAAATTAATTTTAATTTGGGAATCTTTGAATCCCATTTTAACTAACGTCCCGGTTACATAGAGACTTGTAACTTAGCACATAATTCGAGATCCGGTGACAATACAATGTGTGGAAAACAAAGTTCCGCTAGGTGGCATGCTAATTGAGATAAATACAAATCCCTGAAAAAGGAGGGGAATCTTGCGATAGATTTTTGAGTAACTTGCCGGTGAGCTAGAGACTTGAAACTTGGGCCGTGGGTCAGAACCCGTTGACAATGCAACATTTGATCAAAAAAATGCCACTAGGTGGCGCATGGATTGAGATAATAGCAAAATTAATTTTAATTTGGGAATCTTTAAATCCATTTTTAGCTAACTTCCCGGTTACCTATATAAGGTGCCCGATTTCAGAACTCCCTCGATTGGAGGGGTACCGTTGGTACTTTCTGATAGGGTTAAATATTTGGGGATTGTTTTGGACAAGAAACTGTCCTGGAGACCCAATGTGGAAGATCGGGCCAGGAAGTCCGCCATTGCCTTGTACTGCTGCAGAGGAGCTATCGGAAAGAGATGGGGACTCTCGCCAAGAATAGTACACTGGCTTTATGAGATGGTGGTCAAACCGATTCTGCTATATGGGGTGCTGGTCTGGTGGAAAGCACTGGACACGGCGAGCACCTCCAAAATGTTAGTGTCAGTGCAACGGACGGCGCTGATCGGTATCAGTGGCGCTCTCAGAACAACGCCTACCTTGGCACTGAACGTCATGCTGAACATATACCCAGTAGATATTGCGGGAAAGGCGGCCGCGGCAAGGTCGTTGGTCAGGCTTCGTGATATGGGATATAGACTTTCTGACCGCGGACACTCTAGCCTTCTTACCAGTTTCGACTTCATCCCGGACAGAACGGACTACTGTATGCCGATAACAGCTCCCTATACAACCTTCACCCCAGTTATTCCAGAGAGAGAGGATTGGGGAAGAGGAATTATCTGGGGCATGGGACCGGTTAACTTGTTCACGGATGGGTCAAAGCTGGATGGAAAGGTTGGTGGGGGGGTCTTTTGTCAAGAGCTAAATTTAAGCCGCAAGTTTAAGTTGGCTGATCACTGCAGTGTATTCCAAGCGGAAATTGCTGCGATTAAGGATGCGGTGGATGGAATGCTATCCAGTGCTACCACGGTTAGGGAATTTAACATCTACTCTGATAGCCAATCGGCTATCAAGGCCTTGAGCTCAACTACAGTGCGATCGAGGGTGGTCTGGGAGTGCCTGACCTCGCTTGCGATTGCATCGAATTATTTTACAATTAAGATTATCTGGGTCCCGGGCCATAGTGATATCCCGGGTAACTGTCAAGCGGATCTCTTAGCCCGCATCGGTACAACTGAACCGGATGAAGATGGCTGTAGGGACTTCGGGATCCCGCTGGCCACCTGTGGATTGCTCCTCCATAGCTGGGCCTCGAATCAGCTCAGCAAACGTTGGGCGGATACCACGTCTTGCAGGGTAGCAAGATCTTTCTGGCCGAAAGTGGATGGCAGGAGGTCTGCTGAAATAATTGGGTTCACTAAGGCTCACCTATCAATGGTCATTGGGGTTTTGACAGGGCACTGTCCCATGGGTATCCATGCGGTACGTCTCAATATACTGGAAACTCCATCCTGCTGCAGCTGTATGGAGGATGATGAGGTGGAATCACCAAATCACTTTATGCTTGATTGTCCAGCTTTTGCCAGAATTAGGCGAAAGTACTTCGGTCGCGACTCACTTGGATCTCCCGAGGATATATCCAAAGTTGAGATTGGTATCATTCGGAGCTTTATCGTTGCTACCCAACGATTCTCTAAGTAGCTGGATTAGGTCACCGTTATTTTTGGTGTATGTGGTATCACAACGGACCTTCGTGTTGTCCAAGTGAGCTATCCTTATCAGGGCAGCTACCACCTAACCTATCCCTATCCTATCCCGGTTACCTAGAGACTTGTAACTTAGCACATATTTCGTGGCCCGGTGACAGAAAACAAAGATCCGCTAGGTGGCGTTCTAATTGAGATAACTACAAATCACTGTAAAACGAGGGGAATTTCGGATCGATTTTTGAGTAACTTTCCGGTGAGCTACAGCCTTGAAACTTGGGCCGTTGGTCAGAACCCGGTGAAAATGCAACATTTGATCAAAAAAAAAATCGCTAGGTGGCACGCGGATTGAGATAGTAAGAAAACAAATTTTAATTTGGGCATCTTTCAATCCATTTTTAACTAACTTCCCGGTTACTTGGAGACTTGAAACTTGGCACTTAGTTAGGGACCACGTGAAAATAGAACTTATGGAAAACAAAGTTCCGCTAGGTAGCGCGCTGGTCAAGATAACCGCAAATACTATAAAAACCGGCGAATCTTGCGATCGATTGTCGAGTAATTTCCCGATGAGCTAGACACATGAAACTTGGGCCGTAAGTCAAAACCCGGTGAAAATGCAATATTTTATCAAAAAAATTCGCTAGGTGTCGCATGGATCGACATATTGAGAAAACTAGTTTTAAATTGGGAATCTTTCAATCGATTTTTAACTAACTTCCTGGATATCTAGAGACTTGAAAGCTGAAATATAGTTTAAAACTCGGTGACAATGCAATGTTTGAACAAAAATTTTAGCTACGTTTTGCACAAGTCGAACTATTTAGAGGATTACGCCATACCTTTATGGCTAGCCTCCTGAGTGTTGCAGGCCTTGTAGAATTCCATCTCTTTGAAGGCCCAACTCAATTCACGTCCTTGCATACACTTAGGCGTACGCGACTTTCACCACGATTCTCTTAGACTTTCAGGCGTATGCGAATTTCACCACGATTTTCAGCTGTGCAAATTAAGTAGCTCACAAACGAGTTGGATTTTTTTCCACCTCGTTTGTTATCTATTCAATCTACACAGCTAAAAATCGTGGTGAAAGTCGCATAGGCCTGAAAGTTTGAAAGGACGCGCATGAAGTTGGGCTTTAAAGGACGTGTTTAAATTTTAAATAATCAATTAGTTAATCCCAAGTACATGGTTTGCCTTAAGTTGAAAGATTGCACTCCACCTTTATAGTTTTAAATGCCAAATTCTTTTACAAGAGCTATTGTTAAAGTTTTTTAATCAAAAATCAACAAGACTATGTCTGTATTAAAGGAAAAATTGCCTTCTATTTTTTGGTCCATTTATATAAAGGTAGTCCTTAAAATTTTTTTATCATCTTTGGCTTAAGTCCTATTTTATAACATAGGTCCTGGTTTTTGATAGGGTTTTTCAGTTTGGTCGTTAGAACAAACCCTACGTACTCAATCAGTCTATGTGAGGTCCCCATGGACCGGCCAGTTCAACCTAACCTAACCTAGGTGGTGCACCGTCTTGTAAAACGTTACCAAAGCCATAAGGTAGAATATAACAACTTTATTATAAGGCTTGGTTGGTCCATAACAAAAATAAGGCTTACTTTCATAAGGCCCTATTACAAGAAACCACTTGCCATATTAGGACCTTTTATAAAAGGCTTGTATCACCATCTGACTTCAAATTCCTTTATTCATATTCTTGAAATGTTATTCAAGACTTTATTTAATGGGGGGTCACTCATCGGCAGTGGTTCGGCCAGCCCAGAAAGTGGGTCCGTGAAAATATTCGCACCAAAGATGCATTTGCCATATGTCATTTCAAAGATATCGTTTGGAGTCGGTGTAAAACACATAACAAAAACTTGAAAAAGAGGGTCTCAGACAGTGTGGAATATAGAATTTACATCTTTAACGGGATCTTTGAAAGGTCAAAAGGTAGATTTCCTTATTAAGACTAGTTTTAACGGCCTCAAACATATTACGAAAACTTATAGGCTATAGTGGTGTTTTATTTATCATGTATCCCTTTTAAGTTAAAACACAGATAGCATCTCTAAACCATATTTGTTATTTTTCATGAAATTGGAGTAAAAATTTATTTAAATTTTTTATTCTGTTTTAATATTAATCTATACTAATATATACTTTGAAAGCCGTTTTTTCTGGACCGCAAAGCTCGAGAACGGTTGAACTGATTGAGATGAAATTTTGAGCATCGATTTGGTGGTTATAGGCTAAAAAACTGCAAAGATTTATAAACGTTTTTGAGATATCGATCAAAATGTGGACCACGGTAACCCTAAAATGTGGTCATGCGATATGGGTATCAAACGATAGGTATCGACGAGGGATTTAATGTTTCAATATCCAACTTAGTTTGCGAGATATCGACCAATATGTGGACCAGGAAAACTCTATAATGTGTTCATACGATATGGGTATCAAACGGTAGGCATTGACGAGGATATTAATGCAGGTAGGTTTAATTTTGTTACCTTAGTTGGTTTGGAAGATATCGAAATTGTGGACCAGGGTAACCTCAGAAGGTTGATATACATATTTTATGGTTATCAAAGAAAAGGTATTGACAGTTACTTACTTACTTACTTAATTGGCGCTTGACCATCTAAACGGTTATGGCCGTCCAACAAGGCGCACCAGTCGCTCCTTCGCTCCGCCAACCGCCGCCAATTGGTCACAGCAAGGGAATTTAAATCGTTTTCCACCTGGTCCTTCCAACGGAGTGGGGGCCGCCCTCTAATTCTGCTTCCAAAGGCGGGTTCCGATAGAAACACTTTCTTGGCAGGAGCATCATCTTTCATTCGCATAACATGGCCTAGCCACCGCAGCCGCTGCGTTTAAATTCGCTGGACTATGTGGATGTCTGCGTATAGCACGTACAGCTCATCATTAAATCTTCTTCGGTACTCACCATCGCCAACGCGTAGAGGTCCATAAATCTTTCGAAAAACTTTTCTCTCGAACACTCCCAAACGGATGTTTAGCGGCTACCCAGAGGATACTTGGCCGCAAGCGACCGCAGTAGTGAGCTGCTTGAACCGCATGCAATAGAATCGCTCTGACCGTTCCCAGGTGAATGGCGGTCAGAAGCTTTCCCCACTTTCGTGGACATCTACACACGGCTCCACCCTGGCGGTTACGTCTATACAAAACCGTTTTTATTTGAGTAGGGTGAAGGAGAAAACACTCCTTTATCATGAAGTGCCGTCTTATTATACGTGGAGCAATAATAAATTTTCCAGAGGGAAGCGCGGAATATCTACTGAAGGTAAACCAGGGATTAAAAAGGATTCGGCGTTTGGTAGAGTTTACAATGTACACCCCAATCAAACGGAATGCTTTTATATACGTTTATTGCTTCGAGGTCCTACCTCTTTTGAAGGCTTGAGGACTGTAAATGGTGTAGTTTTCTCAAATTTTCAAGCCGCTTGCAGAGAACTAAAGCTTTTGGAAAACGACAACCATTGGAAAAATGCCATAGCAGAGGCAGCTCTTTTGCATTCGCCGCCAAGGCCAAGATAGTTATTTTCCCTTTTAATAGTTTTTTGTCAGCCGTCAAATGCTGAGTTATTATGGAACACGTTGAAGGATGACTTCTGGGAAGACTTCTTTTCAATGAACGCAGAAGACGTAACGATCCCGATCTACAAATTTCTGACGATTTCATAAATCAAGGTTTGAAAAAATGTTACGACTATTATGATAATGATTGAATAAGTAGTTAACATTTCTTTTAAGATTTGATTGACATCGAGGACAAAGTAATAGGCCTTTGCGAAAAGGATTTATCCAGTTTTGGGTTGCCTTCCCCAAATCGTGATTTTCAATGACCGGAATGTACTTTTGAGACAATCCTGAGGCGCCCATGTGACTTAAATTATTTAAATGACTACCTTCAAACTTATATATCGAAAATGGTTTCGGATCAGCAGCTGACATATGATAAAAATCGTTGAGAGCATTGAAAATAAAAGAGGTCAAGCATGTTTCTTAGATGCTCCTGGTGGACGTGGAAAACCTTTTTACTTAATGTTCTTCTCGCATATGTCAGATGTAAAGGTCACGAGGCACTGGCTGTAGCATCATCGGGAATCGCAGCCGCACTTAGAGGTGTACAGACGCTACCGATAAGATCTCCTCAGCTAGCCCTTAAGCCGATTATGTCAGAGTGGCCTAGCCAGGTTTTCGCCTTCTCACATTAGCTCACCGCTAAACGGATGTTTAGCGGCTACCCAGAGGATACTTGGCCGCAAGCGACCGGCAGTAGTGAGCGGCTTGAACCGCATGCAATAGACACGCTCTAACCGTTCCCAGGTGAATAGCGGTCAGAAGCTTTCCCCACTTTCGTGTACTTCTACACACGGCTCCACCCTGACGGTTACATCTATTCAAAACCGTTTTTATACTCAGTTGAGCAGAGCTCACAGAGTATATTAAGTTTGATTGGATAACGGTTGGTTGTACATATATAAAGGAATCGAGATAGATATAGACTTCCATATATCAAAATAATCAGGATCGAAACAAAATTTGATTGAGCTATGTCCGTCCATCCGTCCGTCCGTCCGTTAACACGATAACTTGAGTAAATTTTGAGGTATCTTGATGAAATTTGGTATGTAGGTTCCTGAGCACTCATCTCAGATCGCTATTTAAAATGAACGATATCGGACTATAACCACGCCCACTTTTTCGATATCGAAAATTCCGAAAAACCGAAAAAGTGCGATAATTCATTACCAAAGACAGATAAAGCGACGAAACTTGGTAGATGAGTTGAATTTATGACGCAGAATAGAAAACTAGTAAAATTTTGGACAATGGGCGTGGCACCGCCCACTTTTAAAAGAAGATAATTTAGAAGTTTTGCAAGCTGTAATTTGTCAGTCGTTGAAGATATCATGATGAAATTTGGCAGGGACGTTACTCCTATTACTATATGTGCGCCTAATAAAAGTTAGCAAAATCGGAGAAGGACCACGCCCACTTTTAAAAAAAAAATTTTTTTTAAGTAAAATTTTAACAAAAAATTTAATATCTTCACAGTATACAAGTAAATTATGTCAACATTCAACTCCAGTAATGATATGGTGCAACAAAATACAAAAATAAAAGAAAATTTCAAAATGGGCGTGGCTCCGCCCTTTTTCATTTAATTTGTCTAGGATACTTTTAACGCCATAAGTCGAACAAAAATTAACCAATCCTTTTGAAATTTGGTAGAGCATAGATTTTATGATGTTAACTGTTTTCTGTGAAAACGGGCGAAATCGGTTGATGCCACGCCCAGTTTTTATACACAGTCGTACGTCTGTCCTTCCGCATGGCCGTTAACACGATAACTTGAGCAAAAATCGACATATCTTTAATGAACTTAGTTCACATACTTACTTGAACTCACTTTATCTTGGTATGAAAAATGAACGAAATCCGACAATGACCACGCCCACTTTTCGATATCGAAAATTACGAAAAATTAAAAAAATGCCATAATTCTATACCAAATACTAAAAAAGGGATGAAACATGGTGAAGTAATTGGATTGGTTTATTGACGCGAAATATAACTTTAGAAAAAACTTTATAAAATGGTTGTGACACCTACCATATTAAGTAGAAGAAAATGAAAAAGTTCTGCAGGGCGAAATAAAAAACCCTTAAAATCGTGGCAGGTATTACATATATAAATAAATTAGCGGTATCCAACAGATGATATTCTGGGTCACCCTGGTCCACATTTTGGTCGATATCTGGAAAACGCCTTCACATATACAACTACCACCACTCCCTTTTAAAACTCTCATTAATACCTTTAATTTGATACCCATATCGTACAAACACATTCTAGAGTCACCCCTGGTCCACCTTTATGGCGATATCTCGAAAAGGCGAACACCTATAGAACTAAGGCCCACTCCCTTTTAAAAAATACTCATTAACACCTTTCACTTGATACCCATATCGTACAAACAAAGTCTAGAGTCACCCCTGGTCCACCTTTATGGCGATATCTCGAAAAGGCGTCCACCTATAGACCTAATGCCCACTCCCTCTTAAAATGCTCAGTAACACCTTTCGTTTGATGCCCATATCGTACAAACATTCTAGAGTCACCCTTGGTCCACCTTTATGGCGATATCTCGAAAAGGCGTCCACCTATAGAACTAAGGATTACTCCCTTTTAAAATACTCATTACCATCTTTCATTTGATACCCATATCATACAAACATATTCTAGAGTCACCCCTGGCCCACCCTAATGGCGACATTTCGAAAAGGCGTCCACCTATAGACCTAATGCCCACTCCCGCTTAAAATGCTCAGTAACACTTTTCGTTTGATACCCATATCGTACAAACGTTTTAGAGTTACCCCTGGCCCACCCTAATGGCGATATCTCGAAAAGGCGTCCACCTATAGACCTAATACCCACTCCCTCTTAAAATGCTCAGTAACACCTTTCATTTGATTCCCATATCGTACAAACACATTCTAGAGACACCCCTGGTCCACCTTTATGGCGATATCTGTATGTAATGTTCGGTTACACCCGAACTTAGCCTTCCTTACTTGTTTATTTGAGTATTTTTTTTTTTGGAGATATTGATCCAAATATGAGGGTGAAGGTGAAAACACCCCTTTATCATGAAGTGCCGTCTTATTATACGTGGAGCAATAATAAATTTTCCAGAGGGAAGCGCGGAATACCTATTGAAGGTAAACCAGGGATTAAAAAGGATTCGGCGTTTGGTAGAGTTTACAATGTACACCCCAATAAAACGGAATGTTTTTATATGCGTTTATTGCTTCGAGGTCCTACCTCTTTTGAAAGCTTGAGAACGACAACCATTGGAAAAATGCCATAGCTGAGGCAGCTCTTTTGCATTCGCCGCCAAGGCTAAGACAGTTATTTTCCCTTTTAATAGTTTTTGTCAGCTGTCAAATGCTGAGTTATTATGGAACACGTTGAAGGATGACTTCTGTGAAGACTTCCTTTTCAATGAACGCAGAAGACGTAACGATCCCGATCTACAAATTTCTGACGATTTAATAAATCAAGGTTTGAAAAAATTTTGCGACTATTATGATAATGATTGAATAAGTAGTTAACATTTCTTTTAAATTTGATTGACATCGAGGACAAAATAATAGGCCTTTGCGAAAAGGATTTATCCAGTTTTGGGTTGCCTTCCCCAAATCGTGATATTCAATGAGCGGAATGTACTTTTGACCCAATCCTGAGGCGCCCATGTGACTTAAATTATTTAAATGACTACCTTCAAGCTTATATATCGAAAATGGTTTCGGATCAGCAGCAGACATATGATAAAAATCGTTGACAGCATTGAAAATAAAAGAGGTCAAGCATTTTTCTTAGATGCTCCTGGTGGTTGTGGAAAACCTTTTTACTTAATGTTCTTCTCGCATATGCCAGATGTAAAGGTCACGAGGCGCTGTCTGTAGCATCATCGGGAATTGCAGCGACTCTTTTATCTGGTGGTCGAACAGCCCAATCCACTTTTAAATTACCATCAAACGTGTCTCTCCAAGAAGAAAATGTTTGTTCCATTCGAAAGAACGGGTCACTGGCTAAAATAATACAAGAGGCAATTCTTATAGTGTGGGATGAGTGTACAATGACTAACCGATGATATATTGAAGCAGTAGAATGTACATTAAAAGACCTAAGATCAAACGACAAACCCTTTGGTCAGACTTTGCCAGTAGTGGCGAAAGGAACTCGAGCTGATATTGTTAAATCGTGCTTCAAATCATCGTTATTATGGATTCAGCTCGATAAATTGTGTTTGCGAACAAACATGAGAGCGCATCCTAACGGAACTATAAGTACATTTCCCGAGGATTTATTAGATATTGGAGATGGTAAAATTTTCACTGAGAACGGCTACTTTATAATAGATTGAAAGCTTGTGAATGTGGTACATAACGTGAACGAATTAATATCAGAAGTTTACCCAAATATTGAAGAGCTATCCAGCAAGCCATATACTTGGCTATGCGAACGGGCTATCACTTCACCAAGGAATAGGACTGTAGACGAAATAAATAACATAATTTTAGATAGAGATCCTAGCGAAGTTAAAGAGTATATATCAAATTACACTGTTCTTAACAATGAAGATGTCGTACACTATCCAATTAAATTTTAAAATTCGCTTAATCCCTCTGGTAGACTGCCCCATAATTTGAAGTTAAAAAACGATATTCCAATTATTTTGCTGCGTAACCTCAAGCCACCAACTCTATGCAATGGAACGAGATTACAAATAAAACGAATGCATAACAATGCCTCGAGGCAATGATCCTCACGGGTCCTGCGTCCAGAGAGATATCGTTCATACCCCGCATACCTATGCTTTCAACGGATATGCCTTTCCAATATAAACTGTTACAATTTCCTGTGAAGGTTTCTTTTGCAGTCACAATCAACAAATCACAAGGCCAAACTTTCCACAATGTTGGTACTGACTTCCGTGTAGAATGTCACTATTGAGAACTGTTGTAATATCGAGAACTGGGAACCCTCAGAATCAAACTATACTGCTACCATCAGATAATAAAACTAAAAATGTAGTGTATTCGGAAGTACTTTAAGTTATAAAATTAAATAAATACCAATTTTTGTTGTTATATCGGCCTACTGATTTTAAGATCGCGGGTTCGAATCGAGCTCAAGGCCTAACAATAATTTTTTATCATTATTATTGTTATGATAAATTTTTTCTTAATTGAAAAAATTTTTAAATTAGAATAGAAGAAAGAAAAAATTTTCGACAACTGCCAAAGCTCGTTGTATAGATCCATTTCGGGAACTGCTAAATTCCTTCATCGGCAACGTTTAGGCGCCGCTGCTATAACCATTCAGCCATCACAGCGGTTTTTTGTTTGTCTTCATTAATCCTACTTCTATTCTGGTTCGTGCCAATTTATATTCACAACACTGCGACATCTGTTGCAGAATGGCTGTGAAAATTGGACTTGTTTGTTGGCAATGCTGCCATAGTGTCATATTTTATTGACACTTTTTCCCCGTGCTCTGGGATGTATTAACAATTTTTGTTGTTATATCGGCCTACTGATTTTAAGATCGCGGGTTCGAATCGAGCTCAAGGCCTAACAATAATTTTTTATCATTATTATTGTTATGATAAATTTTTTCTTAATTGAAACAATTTTTAAATTAGAATAGAAGAAAGAAAAAATTTTAGACAACTGCCAAAGCTCGTTGTATAGATCCATTTCGGGAACTGCTAAATTCCTTCATCGGCAACGTTTAGGCGCCGCTGCTATAACCATTCAGCCATCACAGCGGTTTTTTGTTTGTCTTCATTAATCCTACTTCTATTCTGGTTCGTGCCAATTTATATTCACAACACTGCGACATCTGTTGCAGAATGGCTGTGAAAATTGGACTTGTTTGTTGGCAATGCTGCCATAGTGTCATATTTTATTGACACTTTTTCCCCGTGCTCTGGGATGTATTAACAATTTTTGTTGTTATATCGGCCTACTGATTTTAAGATCGCGGGTTCGAATCGAGCTCAAGGCCTAACAATAATTTTTTATCATTATTATTGTTATGATAAATTTTTTCTTAATTGAAAAAATTTTTAAATTAGAATAGAAGAAAGAAAAAATTTTAGACAACTGCCAAAGCTCGTTGTATAGATCCATTTCGGGAACTGCTAAATTCCTTCATCGGCAACGTTTAGGCGCCGCTGCTATAACCATTCAGCCATCACAGCGGTTTTTTGTTTGTCTTCATTAATCCTACTTCTATTCTGGTTCGTGCCAATTTATATTCACAACACTGCGACATCTGTTGCAGAATGGCTGTGAAAATTGGACTTGTTTGTTGGCAATGCTGCCATAGTGTCATATTTTATTGACACTTTTTCCCCGTGCTCTGGGATGTATTAACAATTTTTGTTGTTATATCGGCCTACTGATTTTAAGATCGCGGGTTCGAATCGAGCTCAAGGCCTAACAATAATTTTTTATCATTATTATTGCTATGATAAATTTTTTCTTAATTGAAAAAATTTTTAAATTAGAATAGAAGAAAGAAAAAATTTTTTGTGATGGCTGAATGGTTATAGCGGCGGCGCCTAAACGTTGCTGATGAAGGAATTTAGCAGTTCCCGAAATGGATCTATACAACGAGCTTTGGCAGTTGTCTAAAATATTTTCTTTCTTCTATTCTAATTTAAACATTTTTTCAATTAAGAAAAAATTTATCATAACAATAATAATGATAAAAAATTATTGTTAGGCCTTGAGCTCGATTCGAACCCGCGATCTTAAAATCAGTAGGCCGATATAACAACAAAAATTGTTAATACATCCCAGAGCACGGGGAAAAAGTGTCAATAAAATATGACACTATGGCAGCATTGCCAACAAACAAGTCCAATTTTCACAGCCATTCTGCAACAGATGTCGCAGTGTTGTGAATATAAATTGGCACGAACCAGAATAGAATTAGGATTAATGAAGACAAACAAAAAACCGCTGTGATGGCTGAATGGTTATAGCAGCGGCGCCTAAACGTTGCCGATGAAGGAATTTAGCAGTTCCCGAAATGGATCTATACAACGAGCTTTGGCAGTTGTCTAAAATTTTTTCTTTCTTCTATTCTAATTTAAAAATTTTTTCAATTAAGAAAAAATTTATCATAACAATAATAATGATAAAAAATTATTGTTAGGCCTTGAGCTCGATTCGAACCCGCGATCTTAAAATCAGTAGGCCGATATAACAACAAAAATTGTTAATACATCCCAGAGCACGGGGAAAAAGTGTCAATAAAATATGACACTATGGCAGCATTGCCAACAAACAAGTCCAATTTTCACAGCCATTCTGCAACAGATGTCGCAGTGTTGTGAATATAAATTGGCACGAACCAGAATAGAAGTAGGATTAATGAAGACAAACAAAAAACCGCTGTGATGGCTGAATGGTTATAGCAGCGGCGCCTAAACGTTGCCGATGAAGGAATTTAGCAGTTCCCGAAATGGATCTATACAACGAGCTTTGGCAGTTGTCTAAAATTTTTCTTTCTTCTATTCTAATTTAAAAATTTTTTCAATTAAGAAAAAATTTAACATAACAATAATAATGATAAAAAATTATTGTTAGGCCTTGAGCTCGATTCGAACCCGCGATCTTAAAATCAGTAGGCCGATATAACAACAAAAATTGTTAATACATCCCAGAGCACGGGGAAAAAGTGTCAATAAAATATGACACTATGGCAGCATTGCCAACAAACAAGTCCAATTTTCACAGCCATTCTGCAACAGATGTCGCAGTGTTGTGAATATAAATTGGCACGAACCAGAATAGAAGTAGGATTAATGAAGACAAACAAAAAACCGCTGTGATGGCTGAATGGTTATAGCAGCGGCGCCTAAACGTTGCCGATGAAGGAATTTAGCAGTTCCCGAAATGGATCTATACAACGAGCTTTGGCAGTTGTCTAAAATTTTTTCTTTCTTCTATTCTAATTTAAAAATTTTTTCAATTAAGAAAAAATTTATCATAACAATAATAATGATAAAAAATTATTGTTAGGCCTTGAGCTCGATTCGAACCCGCGATCTTAAAATCAGTAGGCCGATATAACAACAAAAATTGTTAATACATCCCAGAGCACGGGGAAAAAGTGTCAATAAAATATGACACTATGGCAGCATTGCCAACAAACAAGTCCAATTTTCACAGCCATTCTGCAACAGATGTCGCAGTGTTGTGAATATAAATTGGCACGAACCAGAATAGAAGTAGGATTAATGAAGACAAACAAAAAACCGCTGTGATGGCTGAATGGTTATAGCAGCGGCGCCTAAACGTTGCCGATGAAGGAATTTAGCAGTTCCCGAAATGGATCTATACAACGAGCTTTGGCAGTTGTCTAAAATTTTTTCTTTCTTCTATTCTAATTTAAAAATTTTTTCAATTAAGAAAAAATTTATCATAACAATAATAATGATAAAAAATTATTGTTAGGCCTTGAGCTCGATTCGAACCCGCGATCTTAAATAAATACCACATATGTATATTTAGAGTAGATAATTCTCTTTTGTAATATCAATAACATATCTCACGTATAATTTGTTATTATTTTGTACAACAATAAACTTCCGTTTGCGAACAATGTCGCACACGGACTGCTAGTATACATATATTATGGGTATCAAAGAAAAGGTATGACGGTAACATCTATACAAAACCGTTTTTATTTGAATATTTTTTTATTTTTGGGTATATTAATCCAAATATGAGGGTGAAGGTGAGGGTGAGGGTGAGGGTGAGGGTGAGGGTAAGGGTGAGGGTGAGGGTGAGGGTGGAGTAGAATGAGAATGAGAGTTAGGGGAAGCAGCAGAGGGGAGAGGAATCAAAAGCGCCGGGAAAGGCGATGATAAATCGCACACCTGCATTTATTTACTTGCGACGGGGATTGCAATTTTTTTTGGCTGTCTAATCGATATGTCATTGGCTATAATGTCACTTTATCAACAGTTATTTAAAAAATATGAAATTAGTTTTTGACAGTTCGTTACGATTTTCGGTTTGTTTTAAAGTTAATATTTGCGTATAAATACTTTTTTACTTTTGTGAAAGTTTATGTAGCGAATGTGTGTGCATTTTAAAAATAGCTTAAAATAATAAAAATCAGTGAAAGTTAGTTTTTACGAATTGAAAAATGCCGAAAGTGCGAACGAGACTATCCCAGAAAACACCGCACAATACGTTAACGGCTGCTTCATATCGTGTAGAAGAACGAGTGCGGGTACAATAGATGCGCGTTTGATTACCATGCAAATATAGATTATCCTAATTCAAAAGACAATCAAATAGGAAACATGAATGTAGGTTGTGTGCACTGCGGTGCGAAAAAATGGAGTAGCGAGGTATTTGTTGTGCGGGAGGTAAAGTTATTATTTCTAATCTTCAGTAGCCGCCGAATCTGCTAAAGTCCCTAATTCTTGGTAAGCATCCATTATCAAAGCATTTCCTAAATAATGCAAGAAAGTGCAATAGCTTATTTCAAATAACGTCTTTTGGTACACATGAGATAAGAGAAGGTAATTTCATGCCGACATATAAAATTTCAGGGCAGGTATACCACGTCATTGGATCATTATTGTCAGAACCGGATGTACTTGCTAAATTCTTACAAATTTATTTTATTTCTGAAACTGGCCAAACATCTGTTCGCACAAACATGAATCCTTCGATAAGTGTGGAAGTTATTGAAAAACTCAAAATTTATTATTCATTAATTTCAAGCTTTAAGTGCAATATAGAACGTATGTCCACGCCCGAGTCTGCGAATTATTTTCGGTTAGTTATACACGCGAACAAATTACCGACTAATGATCACAGAGGACGATATAATGCACCTTTGGTAAATGAAGTAGCCGTCCTTTTGATAGACGAAGGCAAGGAGCCTAGAGATATTGTATTGCACTGTCGCACAGGGAAAATCCAACGAGTCTCTAAGCTACATCGAGCGTATGATCCTCTTCAATATCCGACCATGTTTGTAAGAGGAGAAGACGGGTACTGTTTGAACATGCCAAATTGTGATCAAACAAAATATATATCTTGCATGCAGTTCTATGCTCACCAGTTCATAATCAGAGGTAACTCCTTAAATCACCTTCATTATTTTAAAAATTTATTGAATCAATACTAGGTGGGCATGATGGCAAAAATGATTTCCGAAAGATTGAATTTCATATGCGGAAATCAACAAAAACTAAGTGCTGTGGAACATATACACTTACGCGATGCTATCAATGAAGATTCTAATATTAATGTTTCTACTATAGGCCAAAAAGTTATACTTCCATCGTCGTTTACGGGCTCAGCGCGTTATATGTAGGAAATAAATAATAGTTTAAAAAAACTAAAAAAACACGCTTTTATAGCTAATCGAACTAAAAAATAGAAAATAATTTTCGTAATTGATATTAGAGAAAAATTGTAAGTTTACAAACGGCGATGGTTACTAGGACATGTTTCTGAATTTCACTTCTTCATCAGCTAGCTTTTCGGGAGCTGAGCGTTGAACTCAAATCTCCAACATTCATATCAGTACAAGCCTTTAGCTGCTACACCATATGAATTTTCCGTTGTTCGCTGTACAATTGGTCTCTAAGAGTTGCCTTTTTGTTTATATTCCTTTTGATCACCATGTAGGCACATACACTCTGTATGTAGTTTATTCCTAATGGTGTGGATATGATTTTTAGGCGCGCTTTTGAAAGCTTAGTAACATTTGTTCGGATTTTTACAGTATTTGTTTTTAATATTTCCGATGTTACTATTATATCAACATGATCATATGTATTTAATTAGCGAGCTTTGCTCATATTGCTTTATACAATGGTTTTTGTAATTGATATTAGAGAAAAATTGTAAGTTTACAAACGGCGATGGTTACTAGGACATGTTTCTGAATTTCACTTTTTCATCAGCTAGCTTTTCGGGAGCTGAGCGTTGAACTCGAATCTCCAACATTCATATCAGTGCAAGCCTTTAGCTGCTACGCCATATGAATGTTCCGTTGTTCGCTGTACAATTGGTCTCTAAGAGTTGCCTTTTTGTTTATATTCCTTTTGATCACCATGTAGGCACATACACTCTGTATGTAGTTTATTCCTAATGGTGTGGATATGATTTTTAGGCGCGCTTTTGAAAGCTTAGTAACATTTGTTCGGATTTTTACAGTATTTGGTTTAATACTTCCGCTGTTACTATTATATCAATATGATCATATGTATTTAATTAGCGAGCTTTGCTCATATTGCTTTATACAATGGTTTTTGTAATTGATATTAGAGAAAAATTGTAAGTTTACAAACGGCGATAGTTACTAGGACATGTTTCTGAATTTCACTTCTTCATCAGCTAGCTTTTCGGGAGCTGAGCGTTGAACTCGAATCTCCAACATTCATATCAGTGCAAGCCTTTAGCTGCTAAGCCATATGAATGTCCCGTTGTTCGCTGTACAATTGGTCTCTAAGAGTTGCCATTTTGTTTAAATTCCTTTTGATCACCATGTAGGTACATACACTCTGTATGTAGTTTATCCCTAATGGTGTGGATATGATTTTTAGGTGCGCTTTTGAAAGCTTAGTAACATTTGTTTGGATTTTTACAATATTTGTTTTAATACTTCCGCTGTTACTATTATATCAATATGATCATATGTATTTAATTGGCGAGCTTTGCTCATATTGCTTTATACTATGGTTTCTTTCAACAGTACCAACAGTTTCGTGGTGATAAGCTCTTGAGAAATCATGATTAATTTTTAAAAGTTTTGTTAATCCCGAAAATAATTCATTTTTGTATTCCGTCCCTAAATCGGATCTAATGGCTTTCATTGTACCATATGTTAATACAAAGGTTTCGAAAATAGCACAAGCAATAGTTTTTGCTGATTTATCTGGTATAGCAACGGTTACCAAATATTTAGACGTGTCACAAATCATGGTAACTGCGAACTTGTTACCGTGTTTGGACTCAAGAAGAGGTCCTATTGCATCTATAACTAGTACATCAAATGGTTTACAAGGTGTTGGTGTTAAAACAAGTTTTTCTTTCGTTTTAGGTTTAACCTTGTTTAAAAGACAATCACTACAGATTTGATTAAGCTGGTCAATACTTTTTGTATATGTATGTAATAGAAATAGGCTGAAAATGACCAAAATTTTCCTTTAGTGCAAGTCAATCGTTACAACTTTTGATATATTTCGATATATCACGTGTCATATTTTTCCAATAAAATTTTTTCATTCCGCAATGTCCACCTGAAATCGGGTCGTTATGGTAAATTTTCATTAGTTTAAGTTTTGTGTCTTCGTCTGTTACTGTCTCTAATGGATCTGTTAGAATAATTTCTAATGATTTTAAAATTTTATTTCGAATATCTTTAAAATTTGTAATAGTATAATATTTGAATAAAGTATCGTGTTTGGGCCATTCAATTTGATTAATTTTGCGTTTGCTGGCTGCTAATTCGAGTCTCGAAAGTAATTTCTCTAAGTCATTATTTCGTTAGCGACCACAAAACTAAGTAACTCCAGTTGTTTGTGTTTAATATGCGCGATAATTCTTAAACTTGTTGATTTATTATTTTTATCGTAAGTAATTCGTGGAACTTTTTTCAAAAAGTTAAATGAAACTTCTCGTAAACGTGTAAAGTAAGTTGCTTTTCGTCGTTTTTGTCAGTTTTCCTATGTAGGTTTTCAAAGTTTTGTCTTTGATCTTGTCTGTACTGCTAAAATTTGTTTGATCGATTTCCTAATCTCATCGATTGTAATGCGCGATAGTGCATCAGCGCCAACGTTTGGTTTACCTTTAATATATACAATAGTGGAATTGTATTCAGCTAGTTCTAGCCTTATTCTCGAAAGTTTTGAAGATGGGTCTTTCATATTGAAAAGAGGTCTATGATCGTATGGTCGAAATTGCTTTATAGCGAAGTAAATAGCTAAGAGTTCCAATTCTATTATTGGTTTTTTCTGCTGCTTTATTAAATGCTTTAGAAGCGAGGCAAATTGGTAAATTACTGTATTGGTTTTCTTGGCTCAAAATAGCGCCACATCCAGATGTGGAAGCACCGACCGTAATAATTGTAATTGTAATTGTTGTTTAGTAAAATCTGGATGTTGTAGTAATTTTGGTGAAAAAGGTGCTGCTTTCAGCGACTGAAATGATTTTTCGCACTCTCTGCTCCAAACAAATTCAACTCTTTTCCTACTCAAACTATTTAAAGGCGCTGCCAGAGACGCAAAATTTGGAATAAACCTTCTGTAATAGTTAGCGAACGCGACGAAATGTCGTACAAGGTCTTTATCAGTCGGTTTTGTATACTTTTTTATAAAATTTATTTCGGAATCATCTGGCAACAAACCTTTTGCGGAACATTTGTGACCTAAAAATGTTACTTCTGGTCGTAAAAAGTTATTTGGATTTAGTTTGAGATTGAAGGACCTACATTTATTGAAAACTTTAGTTAGATGTTTGATATGGTGTGCTTCACTGCAACCAACGACGATTATATCGTTGACGTATACGAATGCTATATTGGGTGGTATACCCGAAAAAGCAATTGTCATCATTCGTGTGAACGAATTGGGTGCTATATTCAAGCCGAATGGAAGAACTTTCCATCTAAACGCACCTCGGTCTATGCTGAAAGCAGTTATGTCGCGTGAGTCAGGATGCAAGGGAATTTGATGAAATCCAGAAAAAAGACTTAATGTGAAAAAATACTTAGCCCTGCCAAGATTGTCTAAAATATCGTCAACTCTCGCAAGAGAAAATTACCAACAATGGGTTTTTTGTTAACTCCGTAAAAATCTACGCATATACGATAAGCTTTCTGGCCATTATTATATTTCTTTGGGACTAAAATCAAAGAATTATTGTAATTAAAGTAGCTAGGTTCAATCAAATCGTTGTCTAACATTTTATATGCTTGGCGATTTATTTCTTCGCGTTGAGAGTATGGCAATAAATAGTTTTTAACATATACCGGGTCATTGTCAGTAAGCTATAATTTTTGCTCACCGAAGTTGTTTAAAGTCATTTTGTCCGTGTCAAGAGCGAAAATGTCGACATAATCTCTGCAAAGGTCTATTAGTTTATTCTGGGTTTGTTTAGGAATTTGTCTCTTTAGAATTGAAGTTAGTTTTTTGTGTATGTTTGTCGTCGGGTTCAGTTTTGTTGGTAGAATAAACATTGTAGTTTGAAGGTTTTTCTGTTCGAATACCAATTCTTTTCACATATTTTACATCATCCGTGATATTTATGACTTTAATTATTGGATTACTGGAATTAACAATGCACCTAGCTGTGAAAACACCTTTCTCAATTTCCTGCGAGTCCACGAAAAGTGGATCGGGTGAATCAAAAAGTCTGAAAATTTCACATCTGAGTGGAATGATACAACTGTCGCTTTCTGTGAAGGATTGGTACCGCGACCTTTTCTATAATATTGCTTTCATATTTAATAATGTATTTTTAAGTTTCAGAAAATCTTTACCCAGTATGCCGTCGGACGGAATATTAAAGTCTTCATTTACTACATGTAAAGTATGTTTAAGAGAAAAGTTTGAAAAATTTTTATTTACCGTAATTTTACCTAAAATAGAAACTGAATTGGAAGTGACAAAGGTTAAGTTAATTAGGTCGTTTGTATTTAAGGAAATATTTTTGTCTATACATGATATTTTTACTAAAGAAATGTCGGCTTGAATGTCTAATAAGAAAGAACAACATATTTGTGACTTGTTAAGTTGTAATTCTATGAAATCTGAATAATTCAAATTTAAACATTAGATGCCTATTGGTGAAGGAAAATCGCTTACTCGCTTAGTTCGTCCTTCCCCAGTGTTCGCTCCTGAGGGGAACTCGCGTTTAAAGCGCGGACGTTTGCATTTCTTCCTCTACCGTTTGATGACCTTGAATTGTTACCTCTATGGTTACTGTTATTTGAATTCGAATTTGTTGCTTTTTTGGTACCTATCTCCGTTAGCATATCGATATCGTTGACTATTGTTACCGCTACGGTTGCTGTTGTATGAAAATGAACTATTATTTCTATAACCAGTATAGCTGCGATTTGGGTAAAAACCACGATAACTACCACGTGAATTTCTGAATGTATTGCTACCACGCGATCAAAAAGCTAAAACCTAGGTCTCTTAAGCTAGCCCAACCTTTTCAGCCCAATCAAAAAACGAGACCGTACTAAATTGCGCAACATTTATTACTAATTTAGTACCGATTAATTAAATTTATTACCCTTGTATTTTAAAAAATATCGAGGGTTGGGCTAGCTTAAGTTTAAGCCAGCCCAACCCATATGTACAATCAAAAAACGAGACCGTACTAAATTGCACAACATTTATTACTAATTTAGTACCGATTAATTAAATTTATTGCCCTTATATTTTAAAAAATATCGAGGGTTGGGCTAGCTTAAGTTTAAGCCAGCCCAACCCATATGTACAATCAAAAAACGAGACCGTACTAAACTGCTCAGCATTTATTACTAATTTAGTACCGGTTAATTAAATTTATTACCCTTGTATTTTAAAAAATATCGAGGGTTGGGCTAGCTTAAGTTTAAGCCAGCCCAACCCATATGCACAATCAAAAAACGAGACCGCACTAAACTGCAAAACATTTATTACTAATTTAGTACCGGTTAATTAAATTTATTACCCTTGTATTTTAAAAAATATCGAGGGTTGGGCTAGCTTAAGTTTAAGCCAGCCCAACCCATATGCACAATCAAAAAACGAGACCGTACTAAACTGCAAAACATTTATTACTAATTTAGTACCGGTTAATTAAATTTATTACCCTTGTATTTTAAAAAATATCGAGGGTTGGGCTAGCTTAAGTTTAAGCCAGCCCAACCCATATGCACAATCAAAAAACGAGACCCTACTAAACTGCAAAACATTTATTACTAATTTAGTACCGGTTAATTAAATTTATTACCCTTGTATTTTAAAAAATATCGAGGGTTGGGCTAGCTTAAGTTTAAGCCAGCCCAACCCATATGCACAATGGGCTGGCTTAAACTTAAGCTAGCCCAACCCTCGATATTTTTTAAAATATAAGGGCAATAAATTTAATTAATCGGTACTAAATTAGTAATAAATGTTGTGCAATTTAGTACGGTCTCGTTTTTTGATTGGGCTGAAAAGGTTGGGCTAGCTTAAGAGACCTCTAAAACCTGATGCTCTTTTACTTCTTTATTTTGTTCTACAATTAGTTTCGCTACTACGTCTTTCGGATCGGTAAATGCCGTTGAGGCTAAAATAATTTTGACTAAATCGGATCTTGCGTTTAAGTGACACACGTTATCCGTTGGTTCAACTGCCATTTCATGAGCTTTCGCTTGAGTGATCTCTTCAATAATATGTATGTCAGCTAAATCTTCAACTTTTTTGGCAAAATCTGTATAATTGTTATTGTTAACGTGTAACGCTGCTATTTTTCCTGCTACAACCTTCGAGTTGTCTGATTTGATCCTATTACGTAGAGCTACTTTAATTTCATTAACTGAAGTTACTTGCGTCGGTGTTTCTTCACGAGCTTTTCCCTCTAACTTTGATTTTACAAACGCTATTAATGTACTGGTCAAGTTCGCTTCTGCTAAATCTTCAATCAAACTAATTTTATCAAGAAACGACTCGAGAGCTAACGGATCTCCACTATAATTTTCCCTAATTATCAATGCAGAAAGGCTTATGAAAGATCTTTTCTTCTGCTGTTACTATTTTAGTAAAAACTTTATTAAAATCTGAATTATTTGATGAACTATTATGTTCTGTGAGTTAATGTTTGATATTAGGTAACGAAGGGCTTTTTGAAATTTGGGAATTTACTGAAAGTTGGTTTTTAGCTGCTGAGTACTTTTCTTCAGATTCTATTTGCAACAGATCATTATATTCTCAACGGATCTAATGGAATTTCTATTTCACAATTTAACTTATCAAAACACTTTACTAGTAACTCCCTACAGCGCTCAAGTTTAACTTGAATATCTTTAAGGTTGTTAGTTTCACTGTCCTTTGCTATTATAATAATATTATTATAGGAGGTTATGAGAGACTTTTTATACTCGTTAAATTTTACCACGTTAGATGATAATGCACGACTTTGCAAAACGCACTTTGTAATTTTAATAAATGCCTCTTGATTTTCTTTAAATTTTTTCACGCAGTCATTCTGTCATAACACAACAACCTTAAAGAAACACAAGCAACTGGATTATCTAGTTCACCATTTTAAATTGAAAATGAAAATTTTTTTGGAAAATAGACGTATTGAAAAATGAAATTTCGGAAATGTGAAAATTCAAAATTTGTGAAATGAATTGAAAATTTGAAAAATGGAAGTATAAAAATATGAAAATTTTTGAAATGAATTGAAAAATTTTTAAAATAGAAATTTGAAAATATGAAAAATTTAAAGAAGTTTAAAATTTGCACAATGAATTGGAATTTGAAAAATTCGAAATCTGAGGATATTGAAATTTGTAAAATGGTTCGAAAATTTAAAAATTTTTGAAAACTGAGGTATTATTAGTGGTTAAATTTATTCGTTCTTTTAGACGGACACACCATTTTAATCATAAAATCCAAAAATTTTATACATTTTGGATAAAACAAGTATGGCTACTTTTAAGCGTTTTGACAGGGTGCTCAATATGGCGACGCATAGGGTCGGCTATCTTCAGCGGGTGATAGAAAGGGATACAGAATGACACAGCGATAGTCAATAAAAAAGTTGAGGGTTGAACCCCCCTCAAAATTTTTAAATTTACCCCAAACAAGAGCTTTCTTATAGCCTCATCTCGCCCTTTTGTTCACAACTGAACATACCTATATTTAAATATCTTATCTTCTCCAAGCCATGAAGCAAGTTTTCCAAGAAAATTAACTGTGGTGTAATTCAATTGAATCCATCTCATACGAAGCCTTGAGAAAAAAAAGCGAACTTTACTGCTGCATTCATCATACAATCCCTCGTCTCCATTTACTCCCTCCCTAAAACAGTACACACGTGGTCTAAAACGGCTTTATCTTTTTGCTTTTGGCCACGTTCTGCAACCCACACCTCATACAACTCCCACTTTGTTGTCGTCATTACATCAAAACAGGGACCTACGGGTATGAAGAATCATTTGAATTATATGTACTAATACTGAGTTATAGCAGAAATAAGAAATTATTGTGGTTCAGCGTGGTTCAAACTTTTGGCAGGCTTTTCTTTTTACGGTTTTATATATTTTCAGCACAAAAAGAATACACATCAAAAAACTCATAATTTTGTAAAAAAATACTTAACCAAAAGACTTCTGAATACTTGCAAAATAATATAATTACGTGTAGATTTTAAATAACGAAAAACTATTTTAGCTTTTCAAGGTTCGATTCGAGCTCAAGGCCAGAACAATAATTTTTTTTCTAATGATAATTATTGTTATTTTTTAATTTTTATTATAATTTGCATTTTGTAGAAAATTGTATTTTGTTGGAAAATTTTTTTTGCATAGTATTATTAGAGTTTTTGTATAAAACTGCATTTATTTGGAAAAGCTTTTATTATATCTGCATAGTATTATTACAGTTCTTGTAGAAAACCGCAATTAGTTAGAACATTTTTATTATCTCCGCATTTTATTAGGTTAATTATTTTTTGTAGACAAAAAACATTTTTTATTTAGTTTGAATCAATTTTTTATTATTAGAAATTTGAAAATTGTCTCTTTTTTGAAAAATTATTTTTAAACCACACGCACTCATTTTTTATTATCGACGTTGTGACTCTGCCCTCAATTTCGCTGCTATACTACCAATAAAAACGTTCACGGTCGCCATATTGTGTTGTCGGCACTCGATCTTCGTCGTGTCTCACCATGTGGCGTTACCTTCTTCGCTGCTACTGCATCGTGGAGGGCGCCGCCTCCATATATCTGCTATTTTGGTAATGATCAAGATGATTAGGGTGTCGGTCTTCTCCACCCGACACTCATTTAATAAAAAAAGTATTTATTCACTTTACTTTTAAAACTACACTTTTATTCAAATAAATTGTAAAATTGTGGTCCGAAGTGCGAAGCTGCAAAATATGGAATTTCTCTATATCATTTTTTATTTTTCTGACGTGGGCTGCGGTTGCATTTGACAGTCCCCGTTGTCAACTGCACGCGCCTGTCAAATGCAACTTAAGCCCCCCGTACATAGATTTCATTATTATAATGCGCATAAGGGCTTATTTTGTCCTTATAAAATAATAGCTAACAGCGGCAGAACTGCTAAGAAAAAAGCAATGCTGTAAAACTCCATTGTTACTAAGCTTTTAAGCGCGCCTAAAAGAAAAATCAAAAGGAAAAATCCAAACCATTAGGATTAAACAGCATATAAAATTAGTATGTACCGAAAATGGCAAATAAAAGGAATAGCAACAAAGGCATTACTTAGAGTCCACTGTCAAAGCGAGCAGCGGGGCATTCATTTCGCTGAGTGGTTAAAGGTATATAACACGCCTTTACATTGGTATGAATGGTGGAGATTCGAGTTCAATACTCAGCTCCCGAGAAGCTAGCTGATGAAGAAGTGAAACATGTCCTAGTAGCCATCGCCATTTGTAAACTTTGAAATTTTTCTCTAATATGAATAACATAACAATTGTGTAGAGAAATATGAGCAAGTCTCCTTATTAAAAACAGATGATAACATTGATATAAAAGCTAACAGCGGAAGCACTGCTAATAAAAAAAGCAATGCTATAAAAATCCATTGTTACTACGTTTTAAGCGCGCCTAAAAAATTCCACACCATTAGGATTAAATAGCATATAGAATTAGTATGTACCTACAGTGGTGAATAAAAGGAATAGCAACAATGGCAATACTTAGAGACCAATTGCAAGGCGAGCAGCGGGGCTTCATATGGCTGAGTGGTTAAAGGCATCTGCCTTTACACTGGTATGCATGTTGGAGATTCGAGTTCAATACTCAGATCCCGAGAAGCTAGCTGATGAGGAAGTGAAAATCAGAAACATGTCCTAGTAACCATCGCCGTTTGTAAACTTTGCAATTTTTCTCTAATATCAATAACAAAACAATTGTATAAAGCACTATTAGCAAGTCTCGCCAATTAAGTACAGATAATAAAATTGATATTGTAATGAATTTTTGGAAATTCCGCTTATTTGAAACATTGTGCTAACGTTCGAATCGCTGAACTGTCGAATAAATAACTCCAACATTCTGTATTGCAAAATGGTCTTTATTACCCTACTTTGGATTAGTACAATTTACTATTAATATTTCACAATTATACTTCACTTCGCAAAAAAAGCGTGTTTAAATCAAACTGAATATTGATTCCTCATCTTGCGCTGCTTTTATACTCTCGGTTTTCTCGTTCACCCATTTCTCCTAAGGCCTACACATTTCAAGAACAGTTCGAGACCAATTGTATTTCATGCTTGGTTACCAGCAATATACATGTATATTTTTAGTTTATGCATATGCGTGTATATGTGTGAGTAACTACTTCGGCTGACGACTACAACTGTGTATGTGAGATATATCTTGGTTGCCTTGTACATAAGTGTTGCTAGCTTTAATGTGTACATGTACATAAGAGTGGCTGCTTCATGTTTTTTTTTGTTGTGATTGTTTACTAACAGCTTAGTGATGATAATATTCGCCAAATTGCCCTCCACCTAAGTCGGATCGTCCCGATCAGACAAATTTCCTGATCTAAACGCTGCCAGCCTTTTCAAATGAACCACTTTCATTTTGTTTCGTGGTTTGCCAATGGTTCGTATGCGGTAAACTACATCGTTGATCCGTTTTACAACTTTGTATGGGCCTTTCCAGTTACACTGAAACCTCGGGGACAAACCTTTCTTTCGTTGTGGGTTGTATAACAGCACCAAATCTCCTTCCCGAAAACCTTCCGAATTAATGCTTTATCGTATCTGGCTTTCATCTCGTCACTCATAATCTGGGTTCGTTTTCTTACAAGATCTTGTATCTCCCTCATCTCTTCCTCTAAGGCACCAGTGGATTTCTTGGCATTTCTCTCCGCATCGGCATTTATCCCAAACTTCAAATCAGCTGGCAGTTGAAAGTCATTGCCAAAAATGTTCTTTGCTGGAGTTTGCCCCGTTGTCTTATGCACTGCCGATCGGTAAGCCATCAAGAATAATGATATATGTGTATCCCACTCTTTATGGAACTTGTCTACTACTTTCCTTAAGTGCTCCTCCAAGGTTCTATTGAATCGTTCCATCATATAATCGGACTGAGGATGCAATGCAGTTGTACGTATTTTTCGAATGCCCAATGACTTAAACATTTCCTGGAACACAGCTGATTCAAAATTTCTCCCTTGGTCAGAACGTAGCTCCATTGGTGCACCATAACTTGCAACCCAATTGTTTGTAAACACTTTTTCTACGGTTTCCGATTCCTGATTTGGAATTGGGTATACCTCTGGCAATTTGCTGAAATAATCCATAACCACCAGTACGTGTTTGTTTCCGCGGTTGCTAGTACGAAATGGACCTGCGGCATCTTTTGCGACCCTTTCAAATGGTGCACCTGAAATATATTATTTCAGCTGGCCATGACTTCGTGTTTTGGGCCCTTTCACTCTGCTGCAAACCTAGCAGTTGGCAATCCACTCAGTCTTCGGGGCATTGCATCGGTGTAATGATGGGAATAAAAAGTAATTGGATTTGGTGTAGTGCTCATTTAGCGGCACCAGACGGAATTCACTGGCATTGAAGCGGCAGCAGATTGAATTGAGTTCTTTAGTAAAAAACTGTTTCTTTTATACAAAATTTCTATAAGCTAAAATACCTACTTACACTAATACTTGCAAACTAAGTGTATTACATACATATACATTCAGTTCAGTTCCCTGGGAACTGAATTCTAAGCATAAATAAAATTAGTTGTGGAATCTGCAACGCAAGCATAAATGAATCATGTTAATAATAAATACATAAAATATATGTTTGTACAAATGAATGAAAGTGTCAATGAATCTCAGGCCGTACCAAAGCGATCCAAAACATATATATGTAGAAATGTATTAATATGTATATAAGAGTCAATGCATTTTAAGACATTCCAAAACGGGTTTAGATATATGTTTGTACAAATGAATGAATGACTAAATGAGTGAATGCTACACGATACGCCTTTGAAAGAGTAGACATTAGGGCGGGTCGATTTAAAAATCGCTCATTGCTCTGTGAAAATCGTATTCTAGGGATCAAAATAAGAAACTTTGCCGAAGGAACCATACCTCTAAAACAGACACACCAAAAACAGTAACATCATGCTTGGGTATATGACTCATTGGGTTTTCGATAGTTGTTGATGTAATTGCTTCATCTTGCGGTGAAGAGGATGGTGGATTCATTGTAAACTTTTTGATTTGGAATGGTCACTTCACTTATTATTTTTTTTGAAATATTTTTTTATCTGAAATTAGCACTTCACACTTTGAGTTCTTCACAACGACTTAACGCATTCACAAAAACTGTTGCGTTATATATGGTCTACGAGACGAGGTAATAAGAATGAAATGGTAATTTCAATTCTACCTGCTGTGTCTTGTGGTGGCTTAAAAAAAACAACTTAAGCAATTTTACGATCTGCAATTGCGTCACAGTGATACCTTCATTTTTTAAAACGGTTGAATAAAAACCCACACAACTATGTTTACGACATGCAAATGCATCACAGTGATGCCTTGGTTTTAAAAGGGTTGTAAAAACGCTAATTTCCAATAATTTTTTTTAATTTCTTTTCTATTACTAAGTTAAATTCATTTCTAGCACGCTTTTATTAGCTTGGCCTGTATGTAACGGAATTTTTGAGCTTAATTTTCACCGGTTTCTAGAAGTCTGATTAATTTGAAACTTTGCATACGTATCAAGGACCGATGACAATGCATTAATGTGATGGTGTGGTGACATAAGGTCAACGGCCATAAGGTCAATTGGCCTTATCACCACTTTGAATGACGATAAGTTTGATTGCAACTTTGCACACCTATCAAGGCTCGATGACAATGCATTAATGTGATGGTGTGGTGACATAAGGTCAACGGCCATAAGGTCAATTGGCCTTATTACGACATAGCCATTTAGCTGATTTTTGCATGTAAAGTGCAAAACCGGCGATTTTTTGAAATGTTTTATGGTGAACCCCCAGGGGGTTCCAGGGGTGTGCCACTGGCATCGCTGGGTTGGGACTCCAAAGTTAGTGGGGGTCGGTCATACATTTGGACTCGATTGGAGTACTCTAAATGGGTCAAAGTGGGATTTTTCAAAATTTGCCCCTACCCAAAAGTTCGACCCTAATTGGGGGACATCAGAATTCGTTTTAGAGGTATGGTTCCTTCGGCAAAGTTTCTTATTTTGATCCCTAGAATATGATTTTCATAGAGCAATGGGCAATTTTTTTGCCTCCCCACAAATCGACCCGGCCTAGTAGACATATATAATTTTGTGCACGAATTATCTATGGCTACTCAAGTTGTATTATTAGTTTTGAATCCGTTTGTGCTTACTGTACAATTGTGGTGTGTCGCAAGCTCGGCAAAGGAGAGGAGGCACCACAATTGCGTTTTGATAAAAAATAAACGAAAAGAAAGAAAGGCGAGATATTTCTGGTTATAATAATGGTTTATTTGAAGTGAAAGGAAATTGCATAGAACAAAATTAATTACCTTTTATAATAAAAATTGTGGCGGGTTGCTCGGGACGGCTGGTTTTAGTTCGTTCAACGATCGCTGGAAAAGTAGACGGTTGCCTTGTCGAGGACAACCGCTGAATCGCGGAAAAAGTCTCCGGTTTTAAGGGGAAGCTTCCCCACACAGTTGGACCCGCATGCATGTATATGTGTACGGACAACATAACCCTACCTATGCATACAAGCATGTGAGCGAACTAGTGGTCGATAAAAATGTGCTATTAGGGTGGCGCGAGTTGATATGGATTTAGGCTTCGGGCCTAAACATGCCGGCCCCTTGCGATACGCAACAGCCCAAACTCCACCAGAGCGTCCCCGACCCCAATTTGTCTTAAAACTAAATTCTAAAGCTAAGCGGTGCGCGCCGGATGGCGCGCCGGCATCCTTCTTGCCTTCGCCGTGACCTAGAGCTAGGATGATAAGAAAAGATTAACGGAACCTGCATGGTATATATTTCTTGCCATTCAAATAAAAACTTCATTTATTTCAAAAAGTACTATTTACATGTATAAACTTAAATAATGAACCATTAAGGTGTACTAGATCGGGTAGGTCCCCGAAAGTACCCACCCGAAGATCGTGCTTTGCGCGAGCAGCGATCCGAAGGATGGTGGCAGCGTGCCAGGCGTAATAATTTCGGCGTCAACGTCGCCGCCAAGAACGAGGCGGATTGGTGTGGACGCATAAAATTGTGGGTCCGCCAGGCGCATGTGCTCGTACGGAGCCGCGACGGTGGGGTCGACGTTGTAAGTGGGGTTGATGCGTCTAAGCCCATGGACGCAAACTGCGTGAGTCGTCACCGTTTTCGTTTGTCCATGTTTGCCCCGAAATCGAATAAAACAGCCGGATTCGCCGGCGGCGTGGGTCGTCGGCAGTGCTAACTCTCGCGGCAGCCTACGGTCGATCGTTGTGCGCGGGGAACATGCATCGAGGAGTGCACGAATGAGGTGCAACCCCCCTTCTTCGTGGTGCTTGCGTGCGTCATTGCATGATGAGCGGAAGGGCCGTGATTCCGCTCCACTTTCCTGTCGTTTTCCGTGCGCGAGTAGGGGTCGGAAGGGGCGTGGGTCCAATTCCCGAGTGTCGGAACGAACTATATGTGAGCCCGCTCCATTCCCGGCTGGTAATTGCTGCTCGTTGGTTAAGGCCGACTCGGACGCGTGGAGAGACAGCGCCTCATCCATCGTCTCGTCGTTCACCTCTTGCGTCGTAGGCATCCGCTCATACCCTTCTTCCTCTTCTTCTATGACCAGCTGGTTCCAGCTCTTCGGCGGCTCTGGTTCATACGACAAGTCCTCCATCGACAGGGGCAGCGTGGTATGATGGTTGCTACCACATCTTCGGCACCTGCCCTGACTCGTGCAGTCTCGGGCACGATGTACCATCGACAAAACAGTTCTGGCAATAATTGACTTTTATATTCTCGCGCAGTCGTTGCAGCGGAGACTTTGCGCGATATACCGGACACAACCTGACCGGATGCTGCGCTTTACATAGATGGCACGGCTTTGGGTAACGAGCGGCCTGACGCTCAGTCCTCTTGCGTAGCGAGTCATTCTATTCAGAGAGTGTGGAAGAAAAATAAACGGAAAATCTGTTGATTTCATCATGACTATGTCACGCGTTCGGTGGCGAGTAAGCCCTACCTTTGTTAATTCAATTTTGCGTGTGGGTAGGGTGAACCTCGGTAGCTGCCTAAGACGATACTCATAGCGCGCGCATATTATGTGCATGCTCTCTTTCAATGCGCGTTATGTGCCTGGGTCTTTAGTGCCCTATTTTCATTATTTTGTGTCACCCGGTAGCGTTTTAGCTAGCCCGGCCTATTAGTGATTTTCGGCATCATCATCAATTACGTTATTCGATACTCACATTTTGGTACCGAACCGGGTAGAGAGTGTATGACGTGGCTTCTTTTGAGTCGCTGTTATTTGTGTTGTTGGTGCTAAAAACCAACAACTTTCCTGCCCGCCGCAAAAAAAATGTTTGGCCTGCAAAATTGTATGCCATATAAAGAAAAAGAAGAAAAAAAATGAAAATGCTTGTTTTGGAAGAGGGGAGAAATTTATGAAGCGTATATATATATATATTTTTTTTTATTTTTGTATTGCCCTTCGATTATTTGTCCAAATTTTCTCCAGTTTAATTGCCGGTTTTTAGCAAATAACACGGTTCCCGAAGTGTATTTGGCTCCGATACCGATTTGTTGTGAGGACCCCAAAGTCGAGGACTTTGTATCCTCACAACATACACATATCCATACATTTTTCTAAAGAAGATACGTTTTGAAATAACTTGGAGTTTATATTTGAATTTACCACTTATACATTTTTTATGAAATATACATATGTATACCTTTATGAATTATACTCTAAATACATATATTCGGTTGTACGTTGAATTGATAATTATTAAATTGAAGAGCAAATTACACTTGCGCACTTTTGCACGCAAGCCAAATATTTACATTTTCGCAAACATAAACTTTGAATATAGGATCACCCTAACATGCATTAAATATTTGGAAAATAGATACGCACAAAACATAAAAATGCAGCGGTCGATCAACCCTTTGCACACTCAAAATCCAATGTACCCAGTTACAAATACAACATACATAATAACTTAAGTGAACGGAGATCAGCAGCAAGTCGTCAAAATAAGCGCCGCTACTAATTGAAATTTCGTTATACATATTTACGCACTAGCATACAACACACCAACGCACGCCATACAACAGAAGGCAGAAGCATTGGGCAAAGCAAAACACAACATTAGAATCAGGTGACCACAAGCAAATATACAAACACACAATATATAAACCAAAGCCTGGAAAGCACAGTATGAGCAAGTACAAAGGCATTGTATTCGATAAGGAGCATTATGGTGCATGGAAATGCATGGGAAGGAAATATTTACCGGATTAACAGTTGTTTTATATTGTTAATACCATTAGTTCAAAGTTGTTATTATAAAATAACCGTTTGCCTGCGTGCAAAAATTAGTATATAAGGGCGACGAGTTCGCATTGAAATTCAGAGATTAGGAGACAGGCATACGAGTCGGTAGGCTTTATCACTACCGACCAAGAGTACACCTGAAGGCTTTTTCACTTCATTTGTACTTAGAGTATACTCGTCTGGAGGCTTTATCACTCCATTCGACCGCAGAGGTTGGCCGAGGGCTTTATCACCTCCGTCACCTCTTATAGAGCAAGGAAATCAGCCTAGGAGTAGAAAAGTAGAATTTTGTTGAATAAATAATTTTTATAACGTTTTGTATCGAACAAAACAGAGTTATTATTTCAGAAGGACCGTTAGAAACTTCTACTTCCAGGAACCCTGGACGGACTGAGATCAACCCCGGCAAGTCAAGGAAAAGTCCGTCACATTTTGGCGTCCGAGCAGGTTATATAGAGCAAATTTTAAGATATACTTTCAGACCATCAGAAACGAAGAGGGAAACAAGATCCACACACTTCTGGGCTAATACAACGAGGATATAAAGCAAAACAATGGTAAAGGTATCGTGGATATACTATCTCACTCGAGAGGATCTGGTAGCCTACAGCACGGAATTTGGACTAGAGGATGGCGGAACGGTTGATGAGCTTAGAAAGCGATTGGCGGCATTCATCCAAGAGGAGAAGGATAACGAGAATTTACGGGATCGATTCACAGAGTTGGCGATTCGGCACGCGCGGCTAACAAATCCACAAGCGTCAAAGACAAGCAACGAACTAAATTCACCAAGAAATGATAAACAGGCAAATGGTGCACCCAATCAATTGGAGGTCGGACAACCGCCGGTACATTTTATTCAGCAGCCTGGTATGTACGCAACGACAAATTATATTCAACAGCCTGGCACATATGCAACGACCATGGACAGAGTAAGGAAGTGGGGATTAAAGTACGACGGAGGCAAAGATCCCCTAGGATTCATCGAAAGAGTGGAGGAGCTAGCAGATGGGTATGAAATCAACCGCAACACAATTCCAAAAGCGCTGCCGGAGTTATTGAAGGACAAAGCGTTGGTATGGTACAGGAATAACAACCGGCATTGGCAGGAGTGGGACGCCTTCAAGAAGGACTTCCTGAAGTTCTTCCTAAGCTCCCGATACTTAGAGCAATTGGAAGATGAAATTCGTATGCGCGTACAACGACAAGGTGAGCTATTTAAAGATTATGTCTTGGCACTACAAGGAATCATGCGTCACGCGGGCTACACCGAGGAGCAGAAACTAACCCGCATATACAGAAACTCGCGCAGAGAGTACCAACTATATATAAAGCGAAGCGAGGTTAGCAATCTTGAGGAGCTGGTAAGTTTAGCTCAAGACTATGAAAATATTATTCCTGACAGGGAACCAATGCGACCAACCACAAGGCCATTCATACCACGGCGTCAAGAAGGTCAGTACCAGTGTCTCCAGGCAGAACAAAGACAGGAGGAGCGAGTAGAAGTCCAACAACAGCAGAGGTCAGAGCCACAACAGGAATATGTAGATACAAGAACGGCCTGCAGACGATGCGGAAGAAGTGGTCACTTCTCATACGGGTGCCGAGGCATAAGAAGAGAATTTTGCTGGATTTGTGGTAAGATAGGCGTGCTCACTCGTGATTGTTGTAGGAAGCCACAGGGAAACGACCAGAGACCACATTGGAACCGAGGGATGGGGTCTTCGGAAGTGCAACCTCGGAGAAGTTAAGCATGTTCAAATACACAAACGGCCGCATATTGGTAACAGCGTATGTGAACGGAGAAGAAGCAGTAGCAGCGATTGACACGGGAGCGACGAGGAGCTTTATAAGTGATGCAATGGCGAGAAGATTAAAAACTGGCAAATTCAAGGAAGTAAAGACACGAGTAAGAATGGGCGATGGCAGAGCAATAATAGTCAAAGAAGCGGTAGATGCGGAATTAAGAATGGGTGATAAAGTACAGAGGAACGAGATGCTAATCCTACCGGGACTGGGTGATGAGGTGGTAATTGGTACGGACTATCTGGCGAAGGTAAACTTTGAGATGAGATGTGGTGGTCAAGAAATAACGTTGAGAGTAGACGAACGGAAGCAAGAGGTAGTGACATGTACAACTATGGTCGAAACGAATAGCGAAGATTTCAGGGAACACGACCCAATGGCGGCGATAGCAACTAGCAAGACAGAAGATGCGGTGAGTAAATTTCTGAACCAAGAATTACAGGTGTTCGCAAACATGTCAGGAGTATCCAACGTGGCCACACACAAAATAGTTATGAGGGACGACCGTCCAATTAAGCAAAGGTACTATCCGAAGAATCCGAAAATGCAAGAAATTATCAACAAGGAAGTCGACGAGCTGATCGAAAAAGGTTGCATCGAACCATCGAATAGCCCGCACAGCGCACCCATAGTTTTGGCAAAGAAGAAGAATGGCAAATGGAGACTCTGCGTAGATTACCGCCAACTAAACGCAAGATCAGTACCAGACGCATACCCCTTACCACGTATACAACATATCTTGGACAAATTAAGAAGCGCGAGATTTATTAGTAGCCTCGACTTGAAAAATGGATATTGGCAAATACCTATGGAAGCAAGCAGCAAGCAATACACCGCATTCACAGTACCTGGGCGTGGACTATACCAATGGAGGGTGATGCCATTTGGCTTGCACTCAGCTCCAGCAACTTTTCAGAGAGCACTTGATCGTGTCATAGGACCAGAACTGGAGCCATACGCGTTTGCATACCTCGACGATATTATCATTACAAGCAAAACATTGGAAGAGCACATTGCACATTTAACAGAAGTATTTCGAAGGCTGCATAGAGCGAACCTGAGGATAAACCCGGAAAAATGTGAGTTTTTTAAGAAAAAGTTAAAATATCTAGGTCATGTCGTTAGCGAGGAAGGCATCCATACCGACCCAGACAAGATAGCAGCCATCAAAGAACTGCAACCACCGAAGAATATACGAGAGTTACGACGTTTTCTAGGAGTCGTGTCATGGTATAGAAGATTCGTGCCGGATTTTTCACAAGTATCACACCCGTTAACATCTATGCTTAAGAAAGGTAGTAAGTGGAGGTGGTCTGAAGAGCAACAATCAGCATTCGAAGCACTCAAGGCAGCACTGACGCAGGCACCGGTACTCGCTTGTCCAGATTTTTCGAGGAAGTTTAGTTTACAGACGGATGCAAGTGATTTTGGTCTTGGTGCAGTACTTACGCAAGGTTCAGGCGTCGAAGAGCGAGTAATAGCATACGCAAGCCGCAGGTTAAACAAGGCAGAGATGAACTACTCACCGACAGAAAAGGAGTGTTTGGCAATAGTCTGGGCAATACGAAAGATGAGGCCATACGTAGAAGGATACACGTTTACAGTAATAACAGATCACCTAGCGTTGAAATGGTTGAATGCGATAGAGAGTCCGACTGGTCGGATTGCGAGATGGGCGCTGGAACTACAGCAATACTCATTTGACGTACAGTACCGAAAAGGAAAGTTGAACGTTGTGGCAGATGCATTATCAAGACAACCGATGGACGAGCAGTTGGGTACGTTGACGATGGACGACGGAAAAGACGAGTGTAAGTGGCTTAAAGCTAAGATGGAAGATGTAAGGAAGGCGCCGGAGAAATTCCCAGAGTACGTTATCGAGGATGGAAAGTTGTACAGACGCATAGAAAGTCAGGTGGATGGCGAAGATGCAGTGCCATGGAAGCTGTGTGTCCCGACTTCACAGCGACGCAGAGTGCTAGAGGAGATTCACGACACACCGAGCGCAGGGCATATGGGCATCCGAAAATCGATAGCAAGAGCAACAACACGTTACTATTGGCCAGGAATGTTCAGGGATGTAAGAAAGTACGTACAGCAGTGTCACACATGTCAAATTTACAAACCGAGTCAACAGCCAGCCGCAGGTAAGATGCTAACGAAGATTGCAGAGGAGCCTTGGGCAACAGTCTGTGCAGACTTTGTTGGTCCAATGCCACGATCGAAGCATGGAAACACAATGGCACTAGTATTCTTAGACAAATTTTCAAAATGGGTAGAAGTAATACCAATCAGAAAGGCAACGACAGAATGTTTAATAAGAGGATTTCGAGAGAGGATTTTGGCACGGTTCGGCGTCCCAAAAGTTGTTATTACGGACAACGGAGCACAGTTTATCAGCAGACGTTTTAAGAGATTTTTAGAGGAACTTGGCGTGAAACACCAATTAACGGCACCGTACACACCGCAGGAGAACCCGACAGAGAGGGCAAACAGGAACATCAAGAGGATGATAGCACAATTTACGGGAAAAGAGCAGAAGACATGGGATGAGTTGTTACCAGAGATAACGCTGGCATTGAATACAAGTGTATGTGAATCGACAGGTTACAGTCCAGCATACATAGTACAAGGGAGGGAACCGAGAATCCCCAACAGCCGTTACGATGAGCAGACATTTGGTACAGGTGAGAAATTAGCGAACCCAGGAGAGAAGTCAACGAGGATGAAAGAAATATTCGAGATGGTACGACGGAAGCAAGAGAGAGCATCCATGGAGCAAGCGAAGTATTACAATTTAAGAAGAAGGCAATGGCGACCGGCGATAGGCGACCTAGTGCTGGTAAAGGAGCATCAGCTATCAAAAACGGTAGATAACTTTACAGCCAAACTAGCGCCAAGGTACAGTGGACCTCACCGGGTAATGAACTTTGTGTCACCAGTGATCGTAGAGCTAGACAAAGTCTTCAGAGGAAGGAGGAGGACAGCCCACCTAAGTGAGCTGAAAGCATACCACGCAACCGACGCCGCCGACAACAACGAATCCAGGAAGCAAAGTCATTAAGAGAGATACAAAAAGGACGCTAGTGAAGATCAAACCGCGTCAACATCGTCCAATCGAACAGCAAACAACAAGCCCGAGGTACAACAACAGAAAAATAACAGCGAGGTAGCCATTTGCGGTACGCTCACACGAGTCAGCGAAGAGACCGAGAGACAACAAGGAGAGAACCAAGGTACAAGTCAACAGCTGATAGCATACAGAGACGGTCAAGTACAAAACATTGCGGAGAATCAGGTACGAATATTTCCAGAAAACAAATTACAGATCGCCAGAGAACCGGCGCATGGAACAAGATTACACCTGGGAAGGCAGTTCGCTATGGCAGCCTTAAACGAACACACACCCCGAGACAACTGCGGAATTACAGACTATTTTGTAAGATTCTACTTCAATCCGGATGAAATCGGTAGTAACGGACATGCCCAACCGAGACATTGTCAAATTATACACGAAGAAATTTCATATCAAGAAGTACCCGGAAGTCGGATCAACCAATAAAAACTCGGTAAACTCTAACCACAATTACATAAATATCCCGTAAATATACTCTTTAACTATGCGTATGATATACCACGTTTTTTTTAATCCACCATACACGGTGGGAACACCCTGAGGAAAATCCACCAGTTTTTCATTTATTTTATAGACTGGCATAACACATACCGCCGACGGGAACGGCAGCCTCAACCAAAACGACGACAGCAGAATATTAAGCCGTAAGGCCAGCGGGGTCAACGGCAGCCTCAACGACAAAAGCAGCGACATATTGAGCCTGATGGCCAGCGACTGCAGCGACGACGAACAGCATGGGCAAACACCACTTCCGCGTACGGATCACGCGCACCGACCTGGTGACGGTGGGTCTCATTGCGGAAGGTGAGGGGGGAGTGTGAGGACCCCAAAGTCGAGGACTTTGTATCCTCACAACATACACATATCCATACATTTTTCTAAAGAAGATGCGTTTTGAAATAACTTGGAGTTTATATTTGAATTTACCACTTATACATTTTTTATGAAATATACATATGTATACCTTTATGAATTATACTCTAAATACATATATTCGGTTGTACGTTGAATTGATAATTATTAAATTGAAGAGCAAATTACACTTGCGCACTTTTGCACGCAAGCCAAATATTTACATTTTCGCAAACATAAACTTTGAATATAGGATCACCCTAACATGCATTAAATATTTGGAAAATAGATACGCACAAAACATAAAAATGCAGCGGTCGATCAACCCTTTGCACACTCAAAATCCAATGTACCCAGTTACAAATACAACATACATAATAACTTAAGTGAACGGAGATCAGCAGCAAGTCGTCAAAATAAGCGCCGCTACTAATTGAAATTTCGTTATACATATTTACGCACTAGCATACAACACACCAACGCACGCCATACAACAGAAGGCAGAAGCATTGGGCAAAGCAAAACACAACATTAGAATCAGGTGACCACAAGCAAATATACAAACACACAATATATAAACCAAAGCCTGGAAAGCACAGTATGAGCAAGTACAAAGGCATTGTATTCGATAAGGAGCATTATGGTGCATGGAAATGCATGGGAAGGAAATATTTACCGGATTAACAGTTGTTTTATATTGTTAATACCATTAGTTCAAAGTTGTTATTATAAAATAACCGTTTGCCTGCGTGCAAAAATTAGTATATAAGGGCGACGAGTTCGCATTGAAATTCAGAGATTAGGAGACAGGCATACGAGTCGGTAGGCTTTATCACTACCGACCAAGAGTACACCTGAAGGCTTTTTCACTTCATTTGTACTTAGAGTATACTCGTCTGGAGGCTTTATCACTCCATTCGACCGCAGAGGTTGGCCGAGGGCTTTATCACCTCCGTCACCTCTTATAGAGCAAGGAAATCAGCCTAGGAGTAGAAAAGTAGAATTTTGTTGAATAAATAATTTTTATAACGTTTTGTATCGAACAAAACAGAGTTATTATTTCAGAAGGACCGTTAGAAACTTCTACTTCCAGGAACCCTGGACGGACTGAGATCAACCCCGGCAAGTCAAGGAAAAGTCCGTCACATTGTCAGAAACGGGTTTTTGGTACCCGTTTTCATCTTTTTATGCATCCCTAATATAATGTACATTTAAAACTCGTCATATGTATGTACATACGTTGGTATAAGTATAACGACAATCAGTGCACGGACTTTACCGCATTGGTAGATTTACTAACTTTTCTGACCCATTTTCATTTTCTACTACTACTACCACCGAGGGCCAAAATCTACCAATATTTCACTATTTTCGCACTCAGGACAAATACTGTGATCATTTTGTAAACGGTTTTAATTGCTGAGCACAACCAGCTAATATTGGGCGGTTACACTAACCACCCCAACGAAATTTGAACAAAGTTGTGCACAAATTCAAAACGGAAATAAATTTGTTTATGAAATAAATATAGTCTGAGCACGCAAATAATTTTCCGCGCTATTGTCATCTTTGGGTGTGTGTCAATACTTTGCCGATTAACATGCCGAAATAATTTATTTTGTGGCAAGATCTTTGGTTCATTGGAAAATTGTTGTGGGTGTCTTGGTATGTGATTTATTGTGTGATTAGTTTTTTTGCAATAAATTGGGAGTTTTTTGGTACAAACATAGACTATAGTTATTGTTTTCTTGAAACTTCTACTACCAATTTTCGTCTACCAACATTCTGCTTTTAAAAATGTCCGTACACTGGTAGATATTTACCAGCAGCTAAGACAAAAGAATTGCGCACATTCATACACACCCGCGAATAGAATGTAAATTCCTCTGAATTGAAACAAACGGGATTTATCGAAAGATTTTCGGTTGCTTCATTCTTTTTTACTACGGCGCGTGGCCGTTGTACAATCGTTTGGTGACCATTGGATGCAGAATAAGGGTAAGTAAAATTTAACATTCAATTAAAAATATGGGTGGGAACTTATGGATAATTCAACTTTTTCTTTTCAGGTGATTCTGGTGGATGGTGATGGTCATCGGACAGGGTTTTTTTTTTGTTTTTTGTATGTACCGGCATCGCAAAAGGGGTGCTCCTTCTGCGGCGTCGGCCGCGCCGTTGGTTGGCATACCTTTGCATTGCCCTAGGATGCTTTTGGTAATTGTTCGGCAGTGGGTAGGCGCACAAGGGTCGATCTTAGAGTGGATGGTTCGCTCAAAAGAAATAAATAAGAACACAAAGAGGAATTTCCTCGTTATAATATAATATTTAATTTAGAGTGACGGAAAATATACACTGTGGTGACAATATTACCTTGGTGTTTTAAGTGACGATGGTGATCCTTGCGATGTGTGCTGGTTGGCGGTTGATCGAAAAAAATGCCGGTTATCCCGTTGAGGACAACCGCTAAGCCGCGAAAAAGTCCTATCGTATTAAGGAGGGGAAAAAAGCCACACACACAACAACCCCCACATATACGTGCATGGGTGCTGACAACCCGCACACACACGTGCATGCGTATGAAACGCATGCATGTGCATGCATGCACACAAATGCGGCGTGAGTGTGGGTGGCTGGAAATATTATTAAAACGTTAGGGAGGGGCGCCGTCAATCAGATAAAAGTTAGGCATTGGGCCTAAACATGCCGCCCCCCTTGCGGTACGCAACATCACAGTCCGCCAAGGATCACCGACCGTGAAGAAGAGAAAAAAATAAAAAACTTATAATTAATTATATCTAACTTAACATAATGCCGGCCAGTTCGCCGGCTTGGCGGCACGCAAAATGGTTTGCGCAGTGTGGGAGCTTGGTTGCTGCTGCCTCGGTCATTCACCAATTTTCCCGTTATGGTGTAAGGCGGGAGCCAGGTTTGCCTAGAGCTAGGGATTGTGAAAAGAAGTAAGAAGATATACGTGTTCATATTTCTTGCCGTTTATTACAAATTCATTGGAAATTCTATGCTTGTGAATTTTGTATGAAGAAAATTCAATAAAAAATAACTTATCGTAATGATACAAGCTTTTAAAATGCACACCTCCATTGTGAATTCATACAAGTGGCGAATTTTCGATAAAACGTTCACAATAGTGAACAGCGAGTGAGTATTAATATGTAGTCTGATTTTCTGTATACAAATTTAAAGGAAAAGCTGATTTGAAACAAATGTGCAATTCATGGCACTTCAATTTAATAACGGCGAACACAAGAAAAAGAAACATTTCTTCCATTCTCTGACCCTTCGCGACAGCCGTTCTCCCTGTCAGCTATGATTTGACACGTAGGTATGGCAATGGAGGGATAGAAAGATTTTTCACTTGTACGAAATCACAATGCACACCTCTTGCGACGGTGTACAGCAGAAATTCAATAAAAATAAAAAAAGTGTAAAAATTCATGGATTTCGGTCGTTACCGAACATTTTCATGTTAGGCCTTGGTTGTGCCCGAGAGTACCCAACCGAAGATGGTACTCTGAGCCAGCAAAGGGCCAAACGTGGTGGGCAGAATCCCTGGTAGCATTATTTCGGCATATACGCCTGTCCCTAGTACGAGGCGGATCGGAGCGGATGAATAAAACTGTGGATCCGCCAGACGGAGATGTGCGTACGGGGATGCGATGGCGCTGTCGACGCTGGTCGTGGGGGCCAGTCGCCGAAAATTGGACACGACCGCCGCATGGGTTGCAATTCGTTTATTTTGGCCGTGTCTTCCTCGTATGCGTAGTAGGCATCCTGCTTGCCCGCCAATGTTGCTGGCAGGGATTTGGAGCTCCTGGGCGAGCTCATATGCTATCACGGTGGTGGGGGAGCATCCGTCAATTAAGGCCCGGACGAGGTGAAGCCGCCCCCCAGCTTCTATCTTCACGACCGCGGTGGGTGTGATCGCTACCATTGGTATCATGGTGGCGGTGGCCGCTGGATGCTGGGCTACGAGCCCTGACCGGAAGGTGGACACGGTGGTGAGCTGCAGCATGTTGCCTCCGTGGCTGCGATCTTGTGGCTGATGTCGTTGGTGCAGGCGAAGAGGCCGTGTCTCTGCTCTGCGGTCGCGCGAATGTCGTCTCCGTTGGGGGTTCCTGGGTTTCCGGCGAAGAGACCGGGTCTCCGCTCGGCCGTTATATGTATGGCGCTGGGCTGTCGCTGTCCCTTGTTGGAACCGCTTCCTCTCGTGCTTCAGAAGTGGTCGAAATGATTTGGCTGTAGGCGTTATGGTCGGGCGAAGAGACCGCGTCTCCGCTCCGATTCGGCTGGCATCTCCGTTTCGGGGTGGACGAAGAGGTCCAGTCTCCGTTCCAGCGTCCGACGCATATATCGAGATTGAGTCGTCTATCCGCTCTCGGGGTGAATCTAGCCCCTCTTCCACTTGGGCGCTCCATGGCTTGGAGCGGGCTTCTCGTAATAGCTGCTCCTCTTCGTCGATTGAGGCGATGTGCAGCATCGTGTGGTGCTTCTCGCCGCACCGTTTGCATCGCCCTTGGCTTGGGCACGCGTTCGAGCTGTGATCAGGCGCCAGACAGTTTCCGCAGTAGCTTTCGCGAATGGTTACGTAGAGGCGCTCTTCTGGCCTTTTCGCCCGAATGGTTGGGCACAAGCGGATAGGGTGTCGCTCAAGACACAGTCGGCATTCCGACGAATAACGCGCTGCGTTCGTGGCAGCATTACGTTTCAAAGCGGCAAAACGACCCATTTTTCTGAAAGAAGTGCAATATGTTTGACTGGGTCGAGTCATTCTCGAGATGCAGGAGCGAGTGGTCCCTAGTTGTATTATTGGGGATTAGCGCGCGCATAAGGGGAAACATCTGTCGCTGCATAAAAAAAATATTCATATGTGGCGTGCATTATATGCATGGCCTCTTTCCCCGCACGTTATGTGCCTGGGTCTTTAGTGCCTTATTTCGTTTATTTTGTGTCACCCGCTAGCGTTTTAGTTAGCCACGGGCACACTAGTGCTGCAGAAAAATGAGCATTTACGATTTTTCAGTTCGCACATTCTGGTACCGAACCGGGTAGAAAGTGTGTAGCGTGGGTTCTTTTGAGTCGCTGTTATTTGTGTTGTTGATGCTAAAAATCAACAACTTCCCTGCCCGCCACAAAAAAAAATGTTTGGACAGCAAATTGTATGCTATGTAAAGAAAAAATAAAAAAATCTTCGTTTTGGACGAAGAGAAGAATTTGTAGAATGAATAATTTTTTTTTTTTTTGTATTGCCCTTCATTTATTTCTTCAACTTTTCCCCAAGTACGCTTGTAGTCCTGTTTTATTGATGGCCTTTAGCAAAAGGCACGGTTCCAGAAGGGTAGTTGGCTGCGATACCGATTCCTCAGACTCGGGTTTTTTGGGTACCCGTTTGCATCTTTTTATGCATCCCTAATATAATGTACATTTAAACTCGGCATATATATGTACATACGTTGGTATAAGTATACGGACAGTCAGTGCACGGACTTTACCGCATTGGTAGGTTTGCTAACTTTTCTGGCCCATTTTCATTTTCTACTACTACTACCACCGAGGCCCATATCTACCAATATTTCAGTATTTTCGCACTGCAAACGTATACTGCGATAATTTTAAAGTATGGAATTGCCGAGCCCACCCAACTAACATTAGGAGGCGATACTGACCAAATCAGTCAATTTTGAAAAATTTCTGAAGAACTTAAACGGGAAATAAATTTTTGAGTAGAGGAATATAGTAACTGAGTACGCGAATATTTCCTGCGCTATTTTTTTTCAGTTGGCAGTACTTTTGGTACCTTGGAATATTGTTGTTGTGATTAGACGTTTTGGTACATGTTTGTCAGTATTTCACACTCACGACACAGGAAAAAAGTGAGTATCGTATAGGCATAAGCTATGTAGGTATATACAAAGGTACATGTAATTTTGTCTTGTTTACGTGTTTTAAAGGTGTCATTTCCTTGAATTGCGCGTTATTTGTTTTACAATACATTATTAATTGTTTGGTACAAATATGAACTGCAGCTGTTGTTTTCTTGGTAAAAAACTACCAACTACTATTATTTTCACTTTTTTTTTGGTCTACTACCATTCCCTTTTTAGAATTCCGCTCACTGGTACCAGCACACCAACGGCAAAGACAAAAGAACGCACATTCATACATACCCGTGTATAGAATGTAAAATTCATATGAATTGAAACAACGGGAAAGGTATCCAGTGATTTTCCGTTCTTTCAATTCATTTCTTACTACGGCGTGGAGTACAACCTTTTCTGCTATGGGCAATAATTTTTTGTATGCTGTTGGTGAGTATATAAACTAAATGAGAATGATGGAGGAGCTGAGCTTGGGGCACATGGTATGGATGTTCCAAATTGTGAACGTTATGATGCTAGCGCCGATCGGGAATATTTGCCTGCTTGGTCGGAAAATCGTATTCAGCTTGCCGATGTGGTTTTGGGTGATCAAGCGGATAATTTGCCACTGTATGCATGTATATGAATGTAGGTATGTATATTTTGTAGGTTATTTAAACATTATATAGATTTTGTTTTCCATGCTTGCACGCTGCCATTGATACTACAAAGTTTTTCACCCTGAACATCAGTTTTTATACCGCCGCTTTTCTTTGACATATCTGACAGCTCGCGGAAAAGAAGAAGAAATCTTCCAGCATATTTTTAAGATATACTTTTTAATAACTTTATGGCCTAAACTGTATAATTTTTCCTATAAAAGTGACGAGTATATTATAAATAACGATATCAAGAAAAAACAACCTGGAACACATTACCATATTGAAGAAAATCTATTCTAAGAAACAGGCGGTACACTACAAAGATCCCCAAGTGTGTGCTGTGCGTATGGTTGTGTGCCTAATACGCGTGCGGTTGCGGCAAGAAGTTTTAAATTGGATCAGAAAATTATCGCACGAACTGTGGGTGAAATAACGACATGCACCTGCAGTTGCTAGTGGCTCGCAGAAAGTGTTTCAGATTTACAAATTTTAACGAAATTTACAAGTTTTTACGGTAGTCAACAACCTTTATAGACTTGTAGCCCCGCTATTTATACAATACTCCCCCCCAAACAACTTTCTCCTTGTCGCAACAACACCGTAATCCGCCAGCAAACTGCCCGGCAATCTTATAAAAAAACTTAGCGGTTGGAAGTTAATTGGCATCATATCAGGCAAATCTAATGAAATAAGAGAAAACTATTCGACTTTAAGTACATTGAAAAGATATTAATAAATGTTACACTGCGCGAGGAAAAGTGCAATAAAAGTTCCGAGTATCGTATATTCAGGTTGCCCTGCTTATGACGTTTCAGCTGTCAACATAGTCTTGGGTATTACATGGCGTTTAGATGATTCTAAGTACTCAATACCCAGCACGGAAAACAATATTTTTTACAAAGAAAACCTCGAAAAACCGTCTAGAACACTAGAAAATCCGCGTCTAAATAATAGTGACTTAATCTCTTGGGAGCGAATATTTATCAGTAATCATTAAACGTCCCATAGTGTTATTTTACGAGTTATATGAATACCGATGTACTGAACTATGCATTTGTTTTCGAACAGGTGTCTTGCTGTTGCGAGTGTGACTCACCATTATACATTCAGGCGGTTAAATGTTATTTGGATAACGACTTTTTAGTATTATTGGTGATGTACTAAATAATGCTGTCCCCAACATTTTTGGAATGTAAATATTGAATTATAGGTAATTATTCAAGATGTTGTCCCGCAATGTAAAGGGAACACTTTGACCCCGACGAACGTTCACCTCCAACCTGTGAGGTATGCTGATGTACATTGGATGATTGAATTCAGCTAACAATCATAAGTTCGGAGCACATAGTAGATAGAAATTGAGACCCAAATTTTTTCATTACATAACAGCTTGCATTTCCTCTAATACAAAGAACGCAAAACTGTGTGAATACCGCGTTAGAATAAGAACTATAAATCAACTTTGAAAGATATTAGCTATTATTATTGACCGAAATTCTTTTAATTAAATGTTTTGATTATTGTTTGATTTGCTTGTGAAAGTTTTGACAGTTTTAAATCACACTTGACCGCCGAGGATCAATCTGACTAGGAACTTTATTGTATACAGAAAGTGACGAGGGCATATGTATTACATTCTGACTCTTTCAACGGTTTGAACAATCTGGGAGTGAAAGCATTTTTCCTTGGTATATCCACATCATCCGGTTTGTTTACCGAATTTTTAGGCATATCCATCTCTTTAAATCAATATATGATTCCAACATAATAGGCTTCAATTTCCATAGGATTTCTAAACTCACTTAATATGATCTTTAAAACAATATATGATTCCAACATAATAGGCTTCAATTTCCATAGGATTTCTAAACTCACTTAATATGATCTGTGAGTTAATTGGACTGGCAATCCTACTCGAAATGGGCGACAAGGGTGTATTAGCAATTGTTACAATTGAATCTGCATCATGGGTAACATAATCACTCTTACTTTTTCCTTGTGATCGTGTATCAAACTCGATGCATCGTTGTGTTCGCTTTGATTTTTTACAATTTTCAATTGGCCTGCCATAGCTATAACTAGTCGACTGCTTTTGACCCTTTTCGCTGCTGACCTCTTCAATCAAGTTTTGACTAGTTGAAGGAGAGCCTGGCCCAAAGCCTTTTGTTCTTTAGAACTATTGTGATTATCTGGTATAATACCACTCTCCTCTAATCCAGCGGAGTCATTTCTAATTGATTCAAATAATGGCGACTCTGGTGAAACAGCCTTTGTTGGTTCGTGTGTTTTCGTTGCGGTTTCAGAATTATTTTCTAAAACCTCAGATTTCAGGTTCCCTGTGTCTAGAGCATCGGTGGTGGAAATTTGGTTTGAATTGGTGTCGCTGAAAAATGGATTCAATTGCTTACTAATAGTTTGCTCCACTGCCTTACAGTCCATGTACCCCTTTGGTAATGTCTCTGTTCTGTCACTGTCCGCTAGTGGTAAAACATTGATTGTGGCTAAATTTTATGTTCCAAAAAACCTGGTCCGGAGAAGATGCTATTATATTAGAATGGGAAACGTCTAGAAGTATAACATTGTTAGTAGGGCGCCTTTGTGGTCGCTTTTTATGATAGTGCTATCTAGTAAAAACGCTACCTTTTGCAATATCTTCATGCACAATGAAAACAGATTGCGGCTGAATTAATACACTCCTCTTGTTAAAGATGAAGCAGTTTTTGATGCTGTCGCAGCTACAGGGGACAGCTGATTTCCATCAGTGGACGCGTTTTCAACATTAAAGCTTTGCGGACTTTGTGAAATCACATTCAAAGCATATATTTTCGATATTGGATTGGCTGTTGTTATGGGCGCCAGGGACTCTATACAAGGAGCTCCTTTTAAATTGGATGTCATATTAGAAGCCATGTTTTCATGCGTGTTTGTATTTGTAACCGCGTTATTTTGAGCTATTGTTAGTAGTTTTTACGTTACGTCGGCGTTTTACTGTCCGGGGACCCTTTACCTGCTTAGTGGGCTTCGAAATGTTTACCAGTCTCATTGGTAGTTGTGACAATCTCTTCCTGAATTTTTTGTAAAGCTAGTATATTTTCCGTAGTTGAGTCTATCGGATCTGAACCGTTGCGTACTTCACTTTGCAATAATGTGACGAGCGATCGCCCCTGATCATTTCTCAGGTTAATTTCATTCTACATGTCATGTTACCTTTTAAATATTAAATTCACGTAGCATTTGGAATTGTCGATCCTCTAAAAGGTTTAAGTTTTCATGAGACTCGAATGTGAGTAAGTGCGTTGCGTTTTCTTCATTCCAATCTAGGGCAGCCACCGTATCATTGTTTAAACAACCCGTTGCCACTTCCTTGTTCTCGGTGGTGCTCTCGCACATAGCTCCGATCGATAGGCCTAGACGGCTGAACGTTGTGGAAGTTGTTGAAACTTGTCTCTTATGCGATGCTGTGACACATTCGGTTGTTTTGAAAGCTCTCCCACCACTTTGTCCCACAGACATGGTCACTATCACCTCGCCATGGCGTTGAAATTGGCTACCGCCGACATTACGCGTTCGCTTATTGGGTGTTTTTACGCGTGGTCGTCGGACCAGCATCTTTTCCACTACTCCGTTTCCACCATTCTGCGAGAGGCAACGTCTTTCTTCATGGTATTATAAAAAGATAATACTGAATACCGACTTCCGTGCATATTAGAAAGGGTTGTATTTGATTTCAAAAAATGTTCGTATCATCGTATGTAACAAATGTTCCTTTTGAGCTTTGAGACTTAGGTAACCTTTGGCCTCGTGCCTTTGGCCGAGTGCGTATGTTCGGTGGCAGACCGTGGGTCTGAGGTAGGTTTCTGGTGTCCTCGCTCCGACTGAGCGAGTGAGTTGGGTGTGATTTGGTGTCCTCGCTCAGGGTGAGAGGGTGAATTGGGGTTTGATTTTGAAAATTAAAAATAAGTGTTTTGTAGCAGATGGGGGATCTGCGTGAGGGCTTTTCTGGTATCCTCGTTATGGGAGAACGAGTGAGTGGGACACATTTTTTTGAAATTTTAAAAATTGAATGGGCCGGAGAATGCCTTTGGTTTCGGTGGCAGATGCGGATCTGCCTTAGGGTTGTTGGTTGGCCTCGTTCTGGGTGAACGAGGGCTGGGGTTGATTTTTGGAAAATGTAAAGACGAGGTTGATTTTTTTTGATTTTTGTTTTTTTTTTTTGAAAGGAGGTACGTGGAGGAACGGAGGGATTGTTAAGAGGAGCTCGTGATCCTCTCACAGTCTGTCTCCATGGGAAGAAGGATCAGTTTGACCAAAGGTCGTCTGACTTGGCCCTTCTCGGTTCTGAGGTCGACAACACGTACTCGGTTATCTTCGCCGGGGTGTACGTTGACGACTCTACCTAGCCTCCACTCGTTGGGAGATAAGTTGTCCTCTTTGAGGACAGCGAGGTCTCCCACTTTTATATTTTCTTTGGGATGCTTCCACTTCACTCGTTTTTGAAGTTCGGATAGATATTCCACCTTCCATCGTTTGCAGAAAGTGTGATGGAGGGCTTTGAGTTTCTGCCATCGATTGATCATCGCGGCAGAGCTCTCACTGGCATCTGGTTCTGGTGGAGCCAGCAGGTGGCTGCCGGTTAGGAAATGTCCTGGGGTTAGTGGTTCCAGATCCGTTGGGTCATTTGACCCTGGACTAAGAGGGCGCGAATTGAGGCACGCCTCAAGCCGGCACAAAGGTGTTTGGAACTCCTCCATAGTATACTTATGGGGAGACGCGACCTTTTTGAAGTGGCTTTTGAAGCTCTTCACTCCCTCTTCCCACAGGCTGCCCATATGTGGGGCGGCGGCGGGAATAAAATGCCAAGTTAATCCTTGTTGGCTGTACTTGGAGACTGTTTTGTCTCGGCTTTCCGCCAGGAAGACTTTGAATTCCCATCGTAGAGATCTGGAAGCTCCGACAAAGTTCGTACCATTGTCGGAGTAGATGTTTTTCGGACAGCCTCTTCTCGCGATAAAACGCGAGAAGGCTGCGAGGAAGCATGGGGTGGTTAGGTCACTAGTGGCTTCTAGGTGGATGGCCTTAGTGGAGAAACAGACAAATAGGCATACGTAGCCTTTGGACAGTCAACATACCCAACCGCGGTAGCTTTTGATGTCGAAAGACCCCGCGAAATCTACCCCGGTATTGGTGAACGCGCGGGTAAAGGTAGTACGTTCGCAGGGAAGGGTACCCATAAGTTGGGACTGCGCCTGCTTCCTGTGAATAATGCACGTTTTGCAATTGTGGATGATGGCTCTGATCATGGTCTTGACATTCGGAATCCAATATTGGGTTCGGATGAGACGGAGCATGAGCTGGTTCTCGCCATGAAGGGAGTCATGATGCAACATCATGACTGTAAGGCGAGACAGCCTACAATTGTAAGGCAAGATGATCGGATGCCGCTCGTTGTATGACATGTCTTTTGAAGCCCCTAGACGCCCTCCTGTTCTGATAATATCATCTTTGTCGATATATGGGTTGAGTGACAGGATTTCACTCTTCGGATCAATAGGTTCCCTATTTTTTAATTTTAAATATTCTGTACCGTAAAATTGTTTCTGGCAGACTCGCATTAATGCTTGAGTCGTTGCCTTAATCTCATCGGCTGAGATTATGCACGACTTTTCGTGGAACACTGCTTTAGTTTTAGGATGCGTTCTTTTATAGAATCTCCTAACATATGATAGAACATTCAAAGCCGTGGGTAAATTTGAAAAACGGTCGAGAATATCTACATGATCTACCTTTGTCGTGGCATATGTTTGTGCCCTCTTCTCCTCAACGGACGTTTTGTATTCGGTCTCTTGGCCTGGCCAGTGGGAATTGTTTTCTTGTAGCCAAGAAGGTCCCTGCCACCACAACGAATTGTTGACCAAATCTGATGCGAGTAATCCTCTGCTTCCTAGATCCGCTGGATTAGATTCCGAGTCCACGTGAAGCCAGTCCTTGCTACCGACCATATCGATAATCTTAGTGATTCGGTGTGCGACGAAGGTTGACCAGGAACAGAGCGGCTTTCTTATCCATGCGAGTACGATGGTTGAATCCGTCCAGAGGTGAACTTTTGCTGGTCCCAAATGAATGTTTCGGAATATTGATTCCATGATTTCTGCCAGCAGCACGGCGCCGCAGAGCTCTAAACGTGGTAGCAAGATGGTTTTCACTGGAGCTACTCTGGTTTTTGCTAAAAGTAAGTGTATAAAAACCTGAGCATCTCTTTTCACGCGCATGTATACCGCGGCCGCATATGCTTTCTCGGAAGCGTCACAGAAGCCGTGGATTTCTATGTCGTCTTCCGGTGAAAAATTTACCCACCGCGGTATCCTAATGTTATCTATTTCGCTATAGTGTTGAGTGAAATTTTCCCACCGTTCTAAGGTAGTTGGGGAGACAGGTTCGTCCCACCCGGTGCCCTCTAACCAGATATTCTGCATTAGTATTTTTGCCACTATGACCATTGGTGCAAGCCAGCCTAAAAGGTCGAAAAGTTTGGCTATAGCGGATAGGATTGCGCGTTTGGTGATGTTCTCGCCATTCTCTAAAACTCCTGCGGTGAAGTAAAACATGTCTGAATGCGCGTTCCATCGTATTCCGATTGCCTTCACCGAGCTAGCCTCTTCAAACGCTAGGGAGTCCTCGCTGAGCAGATCCGTTTTGGGGATGTCCTGAAGGATTTCCTCACAATTTGATGTCCACTTGCGCAATGGAAAGCCAGCTGAGTGTAATGCTTCGCGAATCTCGTTTCTTGCTTTGATAGTTGACGCTATTGTATGCCCTCAAGATAAAACGTCGTCGACATACATACTTTCGCGTAATATACCCGATGCTATTGGGTGGGTATTTTCTACACCATCAGCCAATTGTAGAAGTGACCGTATCGCGAGTTAGGGGGCGCAGTTTACACCAAAGGTGACAGTCTTTAGTTTGTAAAGACTGATGGGTTCGTTGGGGGATGTTCGATGGACAATTCTTTGAAACTTGGCGTGATTATCGGTCACCCAAATTTGCCTATACATCTTTTCTATGTCACTATTAAAGACAAAGCGGTACAGTCTCCAACGTAGAATTAAAATAGGCAAGTCTGCTTGGAGTACGGGATCTGGGTGGAGTATGTCGTTTAGACTAATGCCATTTGCTGTCGGACTTGACGCGTTGAAGACGACGCGCACTTTGGTAGTGGTACTTTCCGCTTTTACCACGGCGTGGTGGGGCAGGAAATAACTATCGGAATCGTCGGATGGAATGTTGGTTTTGATTTTTCTCATATGTCCAAACGTTTCGTATTCGGATAACACCCGAACATATTCTTTCCCTAACTCTTGGTTTTTCAGTAATCGCCCCTCATTTCTGAAGAATTGTGAACATGCGCGCTTTAGGGACGGTCCTGCCTGAATGGTAGCGAAACGGTATATCTTCCACTTTCATCACGTTTTGTTGTGTCCTTAAATAATTGTTCACAATACCTTTCTTCTTCATTAAGCATTTTTTTTTGGGCACATTTTCTACCTCCCAGAAAGCTTTTAATTGATTGTCTAACGCAACCTCGTTGTAGAATGACATGATGCTCTTCGTTGGACTCGGTGCTTCGATGCGACCGGTTAGTATCCAACCGAACACTGTCTCTTGGGCCAAAAGTGTATTTAGTACATTCTTTTTCAGACCGCTCAGTATAATTTGGGGATATATGTCTCCTCCAAGTATGAGGTCTACGTCTTCGTTGATGTAGAACCTTTTATCTGCCAAAACCAAGTCTGGGAATGCCTGCATAGTCATGGCGTTGATATGGCAGGATGGAAGATTCCCAGTGAGTTTGGCTAGGACTAGAACGGGTGTAGTCAGGCTGAAGCAGGCATCCACTGGTGAACGTAATTCAATTTTGAATGCCTCTTTCACCTGAGCTGACACCGCATTTGTGATGCCTGAAACTTGGGCATGCATTTTTCACGCTGGCAAATTGATTCTGCGTTTCAGTCTTTCAGTTATAAAGGAACATTCAGACCCTGAATCAATTAATGCCCGTGCGTAGAAGTCGGTACCATTATGGCGAATGTGTACGCGAGCAGTTCCTAATAGCACACCTGTGCTGGAATTCGTATGACAGGATGTCACATTTTTGTTCCCGTTTGAACCTGGTTTTTCTGAATCCTGTCTCGCTAATGCCTGTCTAGAAGTAGAGGGCCTATTATCGTAGGAGTGTTGGGGCGGGTTGTAGGTGGTGTTTTTCTGTAGGGTATCCGCATGCAGGAGCGTATGGTGACGAGAGTGGCACGTATTGCAGTTGTAGGAACTGGTGCATCTGGTCACTGTGTGTTCTGGGGATAGACAATTCAGACAACCACTTGTAGATTTTATGAATTTAATCCTTCCTGGAGGGGTTAACTCGCAAAAGCGTGAACAGTTGCGTAATCTGTGTTCAGGGGATTTACACATTTTACAAATTGATTTTATTGTTTGTTTGGATACTTTCGTTTGAAAAGCACCAAGTCTTTTCGTAGGGGTTTCTGACGATTGTCGCGACGCGTTTTGTTTTTGCACTTTCGAAGTGGCATGCCCTGTAAAACCAGACACTGTTTCAAGTGTCTGAAACCGATTAGATTTATCCATATCCTCCCACTTGGATATGTCCATTTTATGGTCTATACTTTGCTCCCAAAGAGCCAGCGTGCTCTCTGGTAACTTGGTTGAGCATAGATAGGTCAGGATTGCATCCCAATTGGAAGTGTCAATTTTGTGGCATTTGAGGGACGAAATACAATTATTTATATCATTTTGCAGCTTTTTTATTGAACTGCCACACTCACTCGCTACCTTTTTTAAGTTAAATAAAATTTGTAGTTGTGTGTTAACTAAGATACGTTTGTTTTCGTATCTTTCACACAAGTTTTTCCAGGCCATCTCGAAACCTTCATTTGTGAGAGGGCATTTTTCAACGATATCTTTTGCTTCGCCCTGCGTTTTGTTGTTGAGATGAAATAACTTTTCCACCCCTTTCAAGCTGGAATTGTTTATATAAATTGCCGTGAAAAGGTCGCGAAAAGTTGGCCAAGACAAATAATCCCCTTTAAAAACTTCCGTGTCGCAAGCAGGGAGGCGAATTTTATGCGCATGAGGTTCTTGCTCAGGGTTGACGTTCTTGTCCGCTTTCTTGTATTTTTCTGCCTCAGCAGATATAGACGCTAGGCATCGCATGCAGATTGCGTATGCTGCTTTTTGCTTTTTTCTTACCGCCATAACGTCATCCCCTGACACCTCCTCAGATCCTAGTAGCGAATCAAACGCAGACTTTACCTTCTTCCACAAGGACCGCAACTCTTCTTGCTGTATCGCAAGGGTGTGTTTGCTATGGTCGCTTTCCGGAATAAGGCTGTAATCTGTATCAAACTCTGCGATTAACTCTACCAGTCTGATGTAGGTTTCCATGGTCTTATTTGAATTTATTAAAGAAATAATTGCTGATTTGAGAAATGGAACGATTTTTAGTAAAAATACCTGCCCAGCCGTAAATAAACACTATTGAAATTCGAAGCTTTATTATTTCTTTTTATATTGCAGACTTTTTGTCTCGGTAGCGACAACAACAGAGGTTTATTTTTCAACTTTTTGTCACAACAGGGACAACAAGAAGGATTTATTTTTGGACTTTTTGTCACAGCAGCGAAAACAGCAAAAGATTTAATTAACAAATTTTTGTCTCAGCGGCAACAACAAAAAAGGGGACCACTCGCCACCTCCACAAATAATGGGTGTATTTTTGAAGAAGTGAAAAAATGCGTGCGATATTGCAAAACAAGCGCCAAAAAAAGTGTAAAAAGTGTTTAAAAGGTGAAGTGAGCACCGGATTAATTAATTAAATTGAACTTAATTTCGTGTTTGTGAAATACAAAAAAAACAACAACAAAAACCTATTTAGTATGGTGCGGAAAGTGAGGTTAGGTTACCCTCTTCCTTGTGTTGTGTCTGGAAAAGCGTACCACTGGTGGGGGGATAGACCAGATAATCACAAGGACTGAAATAAAGGCTAACAAACCGAGTGATTTAACCTTTGAAAATAGAAAATAAATTGGTGCTCACTAAATCACTTCACTGTTTTCACTTTTTTTTTTTTTCTTGATTTTAATTTTTTTTTCGCGCACTACACGGGTTTCTTCTTTATTTTGCAAAAAAAAAAAAAAAACAACACTCAAAAAAAAGTGGCAAGAAATATAACACTTACTTCTTAGTTTGTCGTAAGAAAATTTGATTGTGCTGTGCTGTGGTTGGCGAATATGCTGTGGCTCTGGTCACCTATGTACAATATAAAAACTCCAACTTTTTCCTTGTCAATTTTTGGCTGCTGTGATCTGCTGTGGCAAATAAATTTTTTGTAGGCAAAATCCTTCGGCAAATTGTCTAGTAAGCAAAATGTGCTGTGTTTTGGACTGCATATATAAAGAGGCGCTTTTAGTTCCTGGTGAGGAGGACCAATGTTCGGCCTGAGTGCGTCGTAAACCGGCAGTGGGTAGGCGCACAGGGGTCGATCTTGGAGTGGATGTTTCGCTCAAAAGAAATAAATAAGAACACAAAGAGGAATTTCCTCGTTATAATATAATATTTAATTTAGAGTGACGGAAAATATACACTGTGGTGACAATATTACCTTGGTGTTTTAAGTGACGATGGTGATCCTTGCGATGTGTGCTGGTTGGCGGTTGATCGAAAAAAAGGCCGGTTATCCCGTTGAGGACAACCGCTAAGCCGCGAAAAAGTCCTCTGGTATTAAGGAGGGGAAAAAAGCCACACACACAACAACCCCCACATATACGTGCATGGGTGCTGACAACCCGCACACACACGTGCATGCGTATGAAACGCATGCATGTGCATGCATGCACACAAATGCGGCGTGAATGTGGGTGGCTGGAAATATTATTAAAACGTTAGGGAGCGGCGCCGTCAATCAGATAAAAGTTAGGCATTGGGCCTAAACAGTAATGGCCTCTTCTCTTCTACTTTCAGATTGTTCCTATATGGATGATGAAGAAAAGCCAGAGTTTCCATGGTGAAAAGTAAAAAAGTGGGATTTACGTATAATAGTACGCATGTTTGAACGCTATGGTAGTCCACGAAATGTTGTAAGTGAGAAGTATCAAAAATTTGCAGAATGGTATATTCCTACATTTACGTCAGGTATTTTGGAAGTTCTTCTTAAAATACTAGATCAATATCGAAATCATATTTACGTATCACCTGGCGTTTTAACTGCATATTTTGCATACATAATGTTTTACATGTTTTGAGTAAACCTTTAACAATTCGAAAGTTGCTATATGTCAAAGGAATAGAAATGGTGATAATTGGTCATGGTGAATATATATACCGTAGTTATAAAGTGATTTCTCAAGACTATGTATATTTTATATCTGTGTATTCAGTAGAATATTTTCTACATATAAAGAGACTAACTAGCACTCTTAAATTCGTACAGTTTTTTACTTACATATAAAACTCACGGACCATTTAGATGATTTATAATGAAATATTTGTACTCTAGAATGGTTTCATATGGTCTCCAAATTTTACTACATACATATATTGTAACTGAAGCTGAGAGTGGCGCGTTACGATGTAAATTTTCAATAGGCCAATGCCAAATCCTTTGGATCGTCAGCCTATTCCATGTTGCCATTTGCTTTGATTTACACTTACAACTTTCCGTGTGCAGTCTAATTTGGAAATGAGGGTTCACCACACCACGTTACATGCTTGTTAAGCTATGTGGACCACCAACGTAATATAGATACCGCATGGTGTGCTGAAAATGCAATATTAGAAAAAACTAGCTGACTTGGTGGCTTTCCGCACAGCATTGAAAAGTCTTAAAAGTGAAATTTCCTTCCCATCACCCTATCGCAGTGAGTAATTGTTGTTTATATGTGATTTGACATCGTGTAGGTTTAATCTCATATGACTGAATAGTCGGTTCGATAGAGCAGTTCTGCTCGCAGAAATGTAAATTCATAACGGTACGCGCGCATGTCTCATACTGCAGCGGTTGCAGCAGAAAATCCTTTGGTAGATAAGGTTTGGGAAATAGTGGTAGTCTCGCCTAAGTGAGGTGTTTGCTTACGATAGCCAGTATATATGACATACACCACGGAGCCAACAAGTGGTTGATCAATAAACGCACTTGCTACTACGCTTGCCATCAACTCCTGACACACCCATAACAGCTTACTTTACCTCACAGCCAATATGGCTTCTTGTTCTGTACCCAGTACACACATACAACTTCTGCTATTCGATGTACAGGCGAACGTTTTCAAAGTGGGAGTACTATGGTAAGCTGGGTAATATCCCTATGGATGCTCATCTCTGGCACTGGCTCACAAATATCTACATCATACCCCTGAATTTGTAGTTCATTATTTATGACATCGGCATGTGCTAGGACACATCGTTGATTTGATTTCCCCAATAGGAACCTACTATTTTTGTAGTGACTATATACGGATTCGTGAATGCTGATTACAGTTTTACCAATCAAATAGGCACCGCGTATACCCTCAACAGCGAGAAGTTTATCTTGGTATATTTCCTAAAGATTTTTGAAGTACTTGTGGTTGATCTGCTGTCAACTCGATACCTATCAATTTTTTGCCGTCCAACCAAGTAGAATGCACTCCGCTTAGTGCACAATTATCAGCATTCATTCACGCGGCCGATATTCTATCGGTTGTTTCAGTTGCCTGCCCCGTGGTGGCAAAATAGGGTGTAACTTCAATGTGATTGGTGAAATCCCGGGACGTTGTGATTATGTTGTGGAATAATTCTTTAATTATTGATTAGTAATTGTCTACGAAGAGATTTTTTGTTTTTTTTTTTTTTTTGTTATGGAGTTGAGAATAAGCCCTTTTCAGAGTAGAAAATGTTTGGATAGCCACAAAATCCCTTCAGAAATATGAAAACTGAAATACTCATACCAAATACGGGGACCAAGAACGATATCGTTACGCATTCGAAGTCGAGTTTAGATATCAGAGCGCGACGAGTGTCGACCGTTAGTGATGCCTTCAGATGAAAAATTATATATACCTATTCCGCGCAATCTCATCAGTGAAGGAAAATGTTATGATATATGATGGTCTGGCTCTGCTATGAGCTACGTCGGCATTCCGATCGAAACAAATGACGGTAGCGATAGCTATTTACTTCGTTTAGCGTTATGATCCGCGGGGTGATATTGGGGGGTATTTAGAGTTATATGAAAAACATGCATCCAGAAATGTAATGGTGTTTGCCGATTTGGAGACTTTAGGTAGACTCAACCACTGCTCTCTCTGATCTATCTTTCTGTTGTTAATAAATAGTTTCCGAAATTTTTAACTCGCGTTGATTGATTATTGAGTCAATTCAATCCTATGTGGCGAGACGAATTGAGCCAAAAAACTATAAAAGGTTAATATTTATGTATATAGAATACACACACAGAACACGACAGCGCAGTCCTAGGTGCCAAAACAACGATCAAGTCAGAAAATTACATTTGCTTTTATCACGCCATCTCTGGTAGAGTAGTGGAACAGGTATTTAATACAGTTAACATATGGTTGGCATTGAATTGTGGCGGGTGGAAAGTTTCAATTCAAAATTTCAGATTTTTAACCTAGCTCTCTATTGATCTAGGTGGGTCGTGGCCTTTCTAAACCTAACATTGTTTGTATCATTGAAAATCAACCATATTCTATTTATACACTTTCAAATGTTATTACATTGCCTCTAACTTATGTTTAATGTAAATATTTATGGAACGCTTGTATGGGTTTTTGAATTTGTGAGACGTTAGCTTTATGCAAAATAAATTATCATCTACGAGGATTACTTGTATCTCCACGAATCATTTTATTTCAATTTGTCTATTAATTTGAAGTTAATTTATTTGAATTTAATGAGTTTTTCATATCTCCAGTAGTCACTGAGTAAAGACTTGGTAAAATAGTGGAGATTACTTTAATGGATAAGATAAAGACATTTTTCAACGCTTTCTGAATAAAATATTGTTTCGAGTTGCTCGGATTCTTGTTGTGCGCCAATGTTCGGCCTGGATGTCCAGATAACGAGTTGTCATCGACCTACATACAACACTACATATACTATTAAATGCATATGTCAGCCTAAGTGTATGTCAGCTTGGAAATGAAGTAAATGAATTGCATACATATTTTAATGGCATGGCAGGGGTAGCCCCTATTTACCATATTCCCTTAATCCGATTCACCATTTAGAAGTGATTGCGGTTTACGAAATGGACTTCGGGCCTAGCTAAAAAATGATTTTAAGGATGTTACTATTCTTGAGACGAAATTCCAAGTTCATACCCTTGCTTTTAGACTGCATGTGATATGAGGGATTATGATAAGGTTTGTGAGGCAATGTGTCATTCGCTTACTGTGCAGTGCTAAGGATACACCCTTAGAGGAATTATATATAAATATGTAGGTGAATATATAAATGTATATGCATGTCGGGACCGTACATCTGTTGTACTTAGTTGTTGGGTGCTATTGGTTTCGCGCCTTTGGCCGAGTGCAGATGCATTATGTGGCAGATCATGGATCTGCGTTAGGGTTCCGGTGTCCTCGCTCTGGGGAGTGAGTGATTTTGGGTTTGATTTTTTGAAAATTTAAATTTTAATGGGCCAAAAGCCTTTGTTCTCTGTGACAGATGCGGATCTGCATTAGGGTGGTTGGTTCCGGGTGAACGAGAGCTGGGGTTGATTTTTCTGAAAATTTAAAGACGGGTTCCCAAGAGGGGACGTGGGACTCCCTCTGGGAACGTAGGTTGATTCCTTTTTTTTTTTTGAAAGGAGGGATGTGGAGTGACGGAGGGATTGTTAGGAGGAGCTCGTGGTCCTCTCACAATCTATCTCCGTGGGAAGAAGGATCAGTTTGACCAAAGGCCGTCTGACTTGACCGTTCTCGGTTATGAAGTCGACTACACGCACTCGGTTATCTTCGACGGGGTGTACGTTGACCACTCTACCTAACCTCCATTCGTTGGGAGATAAGTTGTCCCCTTTGATGATGGCGGCGCCAGAAGATGGCTGCCAGTGTCCTGGGGTTAGTTGCTCCAGGTCCGTTGGGTCATTGGACGCCGGGCTGAGAGGCCGTGAATTTAGGTATGCCTCGATCCGGCACAAAAGGGTTTGGAACTCCTCCATAGTATATTTATGGAGAGAGGCGACCTTTTTGAAATGGCTTTTGAAGCTCTTCAATCCCGCTTCCCACAGGCCGCCCATATGTGGAGCAGCGGCGGGAATAAAATGCCAAGTTAATGCCTGATGGCTATACGTGGAGACTGTTTTGTCTCGACTTTCTGGCACAAAGGCTTTAAATTCGGATCGTAACGATATTGACGCTCCGAAAAAGTTTGTACCGTTGTCGGAGTAGATGTTTTTCGGACATCCTCTTCTCGCGATAAAGCGTGCAAAAGCTGCCAGAAGGCATGGTGTACTAAGGTCACTAGTGGCTTCTAAGTGGATGGCCTCAGTGCAGAAACAGACAAAAAGGCATACGTAGCCTTTGGTTAGTCGACATCCCTTACCGCGGTAGCTTTTGATGTCGAAAGGCCCCGCAAAGTCTACCCCGGTATTGGTGAATGCGTGGGCAAAGGAACGTACGTCCGCGGGGAAGGGTAAGTTGGGACTGCGCCTGCTTTCCGTTAAAAAGGCAGGTCTTGTAATTGTGGATGACGGCTCTGATCACGGTCTTGGCCTTCGGGATCCAATATTGGTTTCGGATAAGACGGCGCATGAGCTGGTTCTCGCCATGAAGGGAATCATGATGAGTCATCATGACTGTAAGGCGAGACAGCCTGCAACTGTAAGGCAGGACGATCGGATGACGCTCGTTGTATGATATGTCTTTTGACGCCCCCTGTTCTAATGGGTTGAGTGGCAGGATTTTACTCTTCCGATCAATAGGTTCCCTATTTTTTAATTTTAAATATTCTGTACCGTAAAACTGTTTCTGGCATAATCTTATTAATGCTTGAGTCGTTACCTTAATCTCATCGGCGGAGAATATGCACGACTTTTCTTGGAACAAGGCTTTAGTTTTAGGATGCGTTCTTTTATAGAATCTCCTAACATAAGATAGGACTTTCAAAGCTCGTGGCAAATCTGAAAATCGGTCAAGAATATCTATATGATTTACCCTTGTCGTGGCATACGATTGTGCCCTCTTTTCCTCAACGCACGTGTTGTAATCGGCGTCTTGTGCTGGCCAGTGACAATTGTCTTCTTGTAGTCAAGAAGGACCCTGCGAATTGTTGACCAAATCTGACGCTAGTAGTCCACTGTTTCCTAAATCCGCTGGGTTAGATTCCGAGTCAACGTGAAGCCAGTCCTTGTTACCGACCATGTCGAGGATCTTGCTGATTCGATGTGCGACAAAGGTTGACCATGTACAGGGCGGCTTGCGTATCCATGTGAGTACGATGGTTGAATACGTCTAGAGGTGAACTTTTACTGGTCCCAAATTAATGTTTCGGAATATTGATTCCATCAATTCTGCGAGCAGCACGGCGCCGCAGAGTTCTAAATGTGGTGTAGCATGCAACGTTTTGTAGTAAGCACAGTTTATGCAAAAAGTAAGGAGCGGGTGCACGTCTTTAAATCCGGCTCTTGCTCGTCGGCTAACGGGGTGGAGTTCTTGCTCCTACCTTTCGCTGTCAGCTCACACTACAGCACAATTATTTTATTTAACGTGCCAAGAAAAAGAGATACCTAAAGGAAAGCGGATACCTACAGTGGCTTACAAGTCTTGATGTCGCATTGGTTTCAGTACGGGGCCTGTTGCATGGTGTTGTTGCAACAATCGCCCTCCCTACCATGATTTCCGTAGTCTCCAACTAAAACAAAACTAACCTGGAAATCCCTAAAACTTACCACACTCAACTGCCATCAGGCTAGGGAATCAAAAATAAAAAGTTTAAAGAGTCATGTTAAATTTTACAAAATTTATTACATAAACCATAAGCTTAAACTTATTCATGAACCAAACCCTTCACCGAAACTGAAGTTTCTTAATACGAAAATTATCCAACATGCTTTTGGAAATAGTCATAATAATTAATGTTATCTCAAAAAAATTTAAATTTACAAATATTTAAGGGTGTGTTATAAAAATCAGAATTTTCCGTTTAAGAAAAGTATTTAACTAACCACTAGTCGTAATATTAAATATATTTCGTTGCTACATTAGCATTTAACATTTAAACAGAACGAAGCTTGATTTGCTTAAACTTATACATTTCGGTTTATTTTTCCAAAAGATTTCATTAAGGTAATTTTATAATTTCGAGTACATCAAAAGGTAAATATTTATGATATGGACAATCAACATCAATTTTTAAATGTTTTAGGTTATTTTAACCTTAAATTTTAAATTGAAGAAAATAAAAGAGTTTTGATTTTTTTTTTTCTATTGCTTTAATTAGGTCTTACTTTGCATCATTAAAAATCTCGAATAAAAGTTAAATAAATTTTGGTACTAATTTTAATGCACGAATATGCCAACACCACTTTTATCATAGTTAGAAACCTCACCGAAAGAGAGGTTAATATTTCAATATCCAGTCGCTCACCAACAAAAAAAATTGGGAGAAATAACAAAAACAATACAAACTCACCGCTTACGCTCCAACGTTGAAAGATCTTTCAGCAGAGGACCTGGAACTAAAATGATGACTGAAATCGAAATACATGGTTATTGTTGTTGTTTTCGATTCTTCATTAGCACTTATTTATTTCCCTTTCCTTTCGCAGGTTCGAAATGTTATATGTTACTCACCATTGAAATGAGATTTTAACAAACACATGCAATTTATATAGCATCGAAAAATCGCATGCGATAAATTTCGCAATTTGAACTATATCGCGTTTATAATAATGCAAAGCTTCTAATTTGGTACACTAACACATTAAATATTTAAATTTTCAACTTCCATACTAATTAAAAGGAAAACCACTAATTTTTAACCTGCTATTTTACGTCTTTTTAGCAAAGCTTCAAAAATTATTTTAATTCTTCTCTATTAGAGCAAAACAAAAACACTAAAATATGTATATGCAGGTATGCGTATACTAATTTACAAGTCAGGTATACATATTTTATGTAGGTATACATCTACTATTTCTGCTTCTTCTTCTTCAAGCTAGAAAAGCTATAGGCACTCACTCTGTATGTACATATACATGAATATGATTAAATATATGTACACGTTTTATGATATTTTTGACATTTTCTTCTTTATACAAATTTTTAAGAAGAATTTATTTTATGCAAATTTCTCAATTTTATCAGAAACAAAGGAATTTCAGAAAACTGAAGTAAATTTTAGATAACATGTATCTTAGAAAAATTTAAGAAAAGGTCCAAAAACTATATGAAATTCTGACATTTAACTTCACTGTCTTATGCACAACTAAAAAATGTCCAGCATCCAAATGCTTGACGGTAGGTAGAAAACGCTGCCAAAGCTCTTCCTCTGAAGTGATGATAGTGATGATGACTGCATCCTGGTTTCGGGAAACTTTTCCCATTAGAGATGTAAAACGGATTTCGTAGGTTTATTTTATTAAATATGCGCGTTCATTAAATTTTTGAATCGCGATTATCGCATACATTTTCAGCGAATTAAAACGACTTTAAATTTTTAATAAAATATTGAACACGTGAGTCGCACTTTAGACTCTATAATTTTTCGAAACGTTAGAAAAAATGATGTTCACTGTCTGCTTGTCCAAAACCAAAGAGATCGAACTACCGCAATGATAGCCTCAGCTAAGCCGCTATTTGCGGAAATTTTCCAATGTCTTAATTCTTATGCTTAATCATCGCGAGTGGCGTGATTTTCATGGAAATTTAAAAACACGTAAAGATAAATGTCAGGGTAAGCAATAGTATTGTGCAAACAATAATATTGGATACATAAAATAAAAATGTACTGACTTAGCCGAGAATAAAACCAGAAGTTCGAACTTTTCGATATAAATGAAATCCAAATTCGGTACTTCTTATTAGAATTTCGTAATAATTAGATACATTAATTTTATATATATTAGCATATATGTATAAGTAAACAATTATTAATATGGTAGAATAACCTATTTATAGTAAATATATATAAGTAATATAGTAATAATTTGTAAAAATAGCATAGCAATAGTAGATAGAAAAATGTGTAGATAAAGGTATACTAAACGTCCAAAACAAATGTATTAATAGCAAGTTTGTGTGGCTTAGGTTTTGTAGAAATAAATTAGCAATGAAACTAAACTGTTCCTTATGAGCTAGGAATGATTATTTGGCTACAAGCGCCACTACATTTCCCCCCCGCCAAAATCAGGTTTGGGCTTCTAAGCACAAAAGCTGATAGCCGCTTGTAGCATCTATACATGCATCCTATCTATTGCCGTAAATCTTTTGCGTGGTAAGTGCCAAGCAAACGACCCTGTAAATCTTCTAGCTGGTAATAAGATTTGCCTAGTTTCTTACGTATCCGTGCTTTAACGAATGAAGGTGCTAATTTGGCATTATAGCCGTGTTCAAAATTGCTTTGTTTGAAATTTCTTCTATAGATTTCCTGACCAACCTCATACGTTACGACCCGTGAACGTAAGTTATAAGACTTTTCGTTTCGGTTAAATTGCTTTTTCATACATTCAGCCGCTTTCTTTCTTATAATGTCAATTGTGTCTTGCTGGTTAAAATTTACACTGCGATCTTCCAGCATACTCAAATGGCGTAACAAACTATATGTAGAACCGTTTGTTATCATATGCTGACCAAAAGTCATGAAGTAAGGAGAAGTACCAATTGCAGAATGTACTGCGGAACGCAAGGCACAACAAATGCTACTAATATACTGGTCCCAGTTTTTCTGATCGGTTTCAATGTATGACTTAATAGCTGATATTACGGAACGGTTTACTCGCTCCGAAGCGTTGGCTTGTGGCGAGTGTACTGCTGTATATACGTGATTTACGCCATACTTTTGAAGCAAAGAATTAAAAACATGGGACTTGAATTGTGTTCCATTGTCTGACACAATCGACTCTGGCACACCGAAAGCATGAAATATCTCTTCTTCCAAGTATTTACAAACAACGTCGGCAGAAAACTTCTTAACCGGTTTCAAAAAAACGTATTTGGAAAAATGATCTAAAACCACGAAGATTCCAATGTTTCCTGACCGAGAACGCGGATAGGGACCTAAATAATCGACATACAATTTTTGAAAAATTCGTTGCGAATCGGCAAGTTTTCCCATTGGCGGTCTAAGTATATAATTTGGCTGTTTCGTACACTTGCATGTTTCACACGCATTTATGTACGCCTTAACGTCGTTAACAAGACCAGGCCAATAATAATATCGCCGAATTTTCTCTATAGTTTTGTTAATACCACAATGAGAAGATAAATGGGCATCATGCGCTTTATACAAAATCTCAGGAACTAACCCTTTAGGTATCCAAAGTTTCCATACCATATCGTCGTGTAATTGCTCTCCGGTTGAGTGTTCAGTTCGTCTATATACAAAGCCGTCAATTACTTTCAAATCAGGTAGTTTTTCAATGTTTTTGAGTATCTTTTCTCTAAGCTCGATATAGTCGTCCGCTTTAAATTGGGATGAATTCAAATCAACAAACATACCAGCCTCCAGAGAAGAAAGATCCTCAGTATTAACCCTGGATAGGGCATCCGGTACAACATTTTGGCTACCACGTCGGTGCTCAATGCTAAAAGAAAACCCTTGGAGCTTGAGAGCCCAACGCGCTAGTCGCGTACTCAAATCCGTTTGAGACATTAGCCATTTTAAAGATGCATGGTCTGTTATAATAGTAAATGTGTGACCTTCAATATAAGGACGAAACTTTTTCACACTGAGCATTGCTGCCAGACATTCCTGCTCTGTTACTGAATATTTTCTTTGAGCGTTATTCAACTTCTTGGACATGAACGCAACAGGGTATTCTTCGCCTTCCTCGTTTTTTTGGACTAACACGCTTCCTACTCCTGTTAAGCTAGCGTCACAATGAATATAAAAAGGTTTATTGAAATCAGGACTATGCAGAACGGGAGCTGTACTCAGTATGGATTTCAGCTCTTCAAAAGACTTCTGAGCCTCAACGGAGCAAGTAAATTTTCTATTGCTCTTTAGCAAATCGGTAAGCGGAGATGTGACCGCTGCGTAATTTTTAATGAATTTACGATACCACCCAGACATACCCAAGAATCGTCTAACTTGCTTAACAGATCTTGGAGTCGGAAAATCTGTGATGGCAGCTACTTTTTCGGGATCTGTTCTTATAATCCCTTTCCCCACAATGTGACCTAGATATCGCACTTCACTAAGACAAAAATGACTTTTCTCGATATTGATAGTTAGCCCTGCCTCCTTTATATGCCGAGCAACTATACGAAGCACTTCCATATGTTTTTCAAAACTTTCCGAGACAATTAGGAGGTCATCCAGGTATACGAATACCTCGCTGCGTAGATGGCATGGTATAACCTTGTCCATCAAACGGGACATTGCTTGAGGAGCATTGCAGAGGCCGAACGGCATTACTTTATAGTGATATAAAGGCCTACCTGGCACTGTAAAGGCCGTTTTATCCCTAGACTTCGGATCCAAAGGGATCTGCCAAAAGGCATCCTTTAAATCTAAGCTCGTTATAAACTCAGCCTTAGGTAACCTGCTTAAAATACCCTCAATATTTGGCAACGGATATGCGTCCTTTACTGTGACGCTATTGACCTTCCTACTATCCAGGCACAATCGAACTTTACCAGGCTTACGTACCAGTACAATCGGTGAAGACCAAGCGCTATCAGATTCTTCTATTATGTCCAGTTCAATCATCCTATCCAACTCAGCATAAATTAGCTTTTCCATCGCTGGTGAGATTGGAAAGTGCCGCTGTTTAATTGGTCTAGCATCACCAACGTCTATGACATGTGATATCACATGCGTTTTTCCAAGACCAATTTTAGCGAAAGAAGGAAATGATTGAATTACTTTTTCTAAATCATGTTTTTGATTTTCTGTTAAAGTATGTTTTGACAATAGCTCTTCGTCAGAAGCCTGATTTATTTCACTTAAATGGATAGGTAAGAGATCAAATAATTTCCAAAAATCTATTCCCAAGTACAGATTTTGTGCTAAGGTGGGAATAACAAAAATATTTATTAATTTCGACACGCTTCGAAAAGTAATTTGGGTTTTTATACACCCTAGAACTTTTTGTGACTTTCCGTCAGCGGTTTTAACAAATGAGGTAAAAGTTTTAATAGGTATATCCTCTTCCAAAATTTGTGTTGCAAGTTTGTTTCCAACACAACTGACAGAAGCACCAGTATCTAGCAACCCGGAACCAGTTTTGCCGAATAACTGCACTTCCGCATATGGTCGAATGTCATTCGTTTTATCAAAAATTGAACTTAATAGTAGTTTCCTGTTATTGCGAACATTATTCCAAAAAGTGGCTATCCGATTACTGGACCTACTTTTTGATTTAAGATCGATACTATTTTGATTAAAATCATGAAAGATTCGTTCACGTGCAAGGTCGTATTCCTTCACACGAACATGAAAAGGTTTAGTTGGGTTAGGTAAATCAAGTATTTTGTTTGTGATGGGTTTCGAGATATCAATAGGAATTATTCTGTGTTTGTTGGTTGATGTTTCGGGCTTTTCAAACGTGTCTGTCTGCGTGCACTTTTCAGCGCACTCGGTTGGCCGTTTTTGAAACATTGCAACGCGGACAATTGGGTTTATATACATCAGCGGTTCCGCAACCGTAGCAGAAAACCCTACGCTCGCTAACACAATCTTGATATCTGTGTCCATTCTTTTTGCAATTCCAGCAAACTAAGGTTACCTCCTCAATTTCGTCATATTCGCTTACATCTCCGTCGCTGGCAAAGTCAAAATTGGTTTGAACTTCAGAAACACGTTTGCGAATTGGTAACGATTTGCTATAGTTTTGCCGGGTTTGCATGTCTTGCAGGAAAAATTCACGTTTCCGACAAATATCACGTAAATGAGCAATGGAAAAAACATCAATATTTAAAATTTCATACTGTATTTCAGGTAAGAGATTTCTCCTAATAATCTCTACAAGTGTATTTTCCGGAAGTGGTTGACTTAGCCGATCAGTCAACTGGACTATCGAGTCGTAAAATGAATCAAAACTTTCATTTACTTTTTGCTTTCTATCACGTATTTTCTCTCTAAAGTCTACATCTGTTCTGGTGTCCTTGTATTGACGTCTTAAGGCCTCACATAAACTAGGCCAGCGAATTTCCGATACAGATTTGTGATATCTCCAGAACCAGTCACTAGCTTTGGAGTCAAAAAGCAAACTTGCATGTCTGCAAACTATATCAAAGCACCCGCCTAATGTCTGATTAGTCAAGGCCTCAACACGATATATAAAATTTTCAATTGGCATACCATCAATCGCACCGGTGAAGCGCAACTTCCAATTGGCTATAATGTGACCAACCTTATCAGGCCTAGACGCTAATTCATTCAAACCCTGTCTTATGGCACTTCTGTTAGGAACATGGTTAAAAGCTGACGATCCGGGATTTGGCACGCCCGCGGAAGGAAGTCCAAGTAACTGCTCTAAGCTTTGTTGTTGTACATTGGGTAAAGTATTAAAATTAGATAAGAGTGGTTGTTGTTGGTTTTGAATCGGTGGAAATTGAAGGCTTAAACGTCTAAACCTTTCTTCCATTTGTGTTTCAATTCTACTATCAATTGAATGGTCAAGACTTTGCAACATTTCTGCTTGCTGCGCCCCTACTGCTGCTGTAACTATAGTCTGAATATTATCTACCTTCACAGGGGTGGTGGCAGATTGTTGCGCACTCTGTACAGGTTTAGTAACAATCTGATTAGACTTAGACTCCTCTAGTGAGCCTGTTTGGAGCCGAGTTTCGTAACGATGTGGAGTGTTGGATTTCGGAGTGGCAGGTTTGGGAGTTCTCGATTCTGACACTACCCGCGTATCACAAATTGGACAGTTGGAGTTGTTTCTTAAATATTTTGTTAGAAAAGTTTTGTGGAAAGCGTGTTCACACCTAGTCTTAATGAAATTTGCGATACTACTACTAAAGTTATTGCATATGCCACAACGCGATCCTGATGGTTCTGACATGGTTAAGTCTTCGTTACTATGCTTTAGCGGCATGTTGCAACGTCTCAAGGAAAACGCCAAAAAGAAATTAAAAGGTATAAACTCTACTAAAGTTAAGAGTTATGTTTTCTCAAAACAAAAAAAAATTTAAAATGCGAAAACCAAGTAGTACGAAAGATACATAAGATATACAGGATATATATGTAAACTCAATAAAAGATAGATATCCTTATTTGCTCAAAATAAGATACAAAAAAATATAGATAAACTGCTGATTCCTCCTTAATTTGCCTGATAGAAGTAAGTAGTGGTAAACCCATCCATTCACCTCTGCGATCAATCAAAAAAATTAAGCGAAAATCCATCCAACCCCAATGGTAATTCCGTCGGTTAGATTTCCAAAACTAAAATCTACTATTCCGAACATGTGAAAGATAGTGTGATTATATTCGCTCTTTTGGTATGCATTGGTTAGATATTACATCAATATAATAATCTACATTTCCAAATGAATTCCAAAAATTAAAAAAAAAAAAACACATACAAAAATCAAATGAAAGTTAAAATTTAATCTTTAAATTATTTCAAGTCTTATATGTCTGCCATGGTCTGATATTGAAAATTTTCCAAAAATCGCAATTCCAATTAACACACAAATAAACCAAAAAAAAATAACTACCTAAATCACTAGTTCTGTTCTGGTTAACAGCTGAGCGAATGTCGAAGCTGTTACGATTCCAGCGAACATCACAACGTCATCTTGGTATAATTCGAAAAATTAATGATAGGAAAGTTTATACTCGAAAGGTATGATAGATTCACTTCGGTAAGAGATAAAATAAAATCGAAATCAAAACAAAATATATGTGGGATCTGTACATATCAGGCCCCACGTTGGGCGCCAAAAATAATTTATTATCTGTAGCATGCAACGTTTTGTAGTAAGCACAGTTTATGCAAAAAGTAAGGAGCGGGTGCACGTCTTTAAATCCGGCTCTTGCTCGTCGGCTAACGGGGTGGAGTTCTTGCTCCTACCTTTCGCTGTTAGCTCACACTACAGCACAATTATTTTATTTAACGTGCCAAGAAAAAGAGATACCTAAAGGAAAGCGGATACCTACAGTGGCTTACAAGTCTTGATGTCGCATTGGTTTCAGTACGGGGCCTGTTGCATGGTGTTGTTGCAACAATCGCCCTCCCTACCATGATTTCCGTAGTCTCCAACTAAAACAAAACTAACCTGGAAATCCCTAAAACTTACCACACTCAACTGCCATCAGGCTAGGGAATCAAAAATAAAAAGTTTAAAGAGTCATGTTAAATTTTACAAAATTTATTACATAAACCATAAGCTTAAACTTATTCATGAACCAAACCCTTCACCGAAACTGAATTTTCTTAATACGAAAATTATCCAACATGCTTTTGGAAATAGTCATAATAATTAATGTTATCTCAAAAAAATTTAAATTTACAAATATTTAAGGGTGTGTTATAAAAATCAGAATTTTCCGTTTAAGAAAAGTATTTAACTAACCACTAGTCGTAATATTAAATATATTTCGTTGCTACATTAGCATTTAACATTTAAACAGAACGAAGCTTGATTTGCTTAAACTTATACATTTCGGTTTATTTTTCCAAAAGATTTCATTAAGGTAATTTTATAATTTCGAGTACATCAAAAGGTAAATATTTATGATATGGACAATCAACATCAATTTTTAAATGTTTTAGGTTATTTTAACCTTAAATTTTAAATTGAAGAAAATAAAAGAGTTTTGATTTTTTTTTTTCTAATGCTTTAATTAGGTCTTACTTTGCATCATTAAAAATCTCGAATAAAAGTTAAATAAATTTTGGTACTAATTTTAATGCACGAATATGGCAACACCACTTTTATCATAGTTAGAAACCTCACCGAAAGAGAGGTTAATATTTCAATATCCAGTCGCTCACCAACAAAAAAAATTGGGAGAAATAACAAAAACAATACAAACTCACCGCTTACGCTCCAACGTTGAAAGATCTTTCAGCAGAGGACCTGGAACTAAAATGATGACTGAAATCGAAATACATGGTTATTGTTGTTGTTTTCGATTAAAAAAAATTCTTCATTAGCACTTATTTATTTCCCTTTCCTTTCGCAGGTTCAAAATGTTATATGTTACTCACCATTGAAATGAGATTTTAACAAACACATGCAATTTATATAGCATCGAAAAATCGCATGCGATAAATTTCGCAATTTGAACTATATCGCGTTTATAATAATGCAAAGCTTCTAATTTGGTACACTAACACATTAAATATTTAAATTTTCAACTTCCATACTAATTAAAAGGAAAACCACTAATTTTTAACCTGCTATTTTACGTCTTTTTAGCAAAGCTTCAAAGATTATTTTAATTCTTCTCTATTAGAGCAAAACAAAAACACTAAAATATGTATATGCAGGTATGCGTATACTAATTTACAAGTCAGGTATACATATTTTATGTAGGTATACATCTACTATTTCTGCTTCTTCTTCTTCAAGCTAGAAAAGCTATAGGCACTCACTCTGTATGTACATATACATGAATATGATTAAATATATGTACACGTTTTATGATATTTTTGACATTTTCTTCTTTATACAAATTTTTAAGAAGAATTTATTTTATGCAAATTTCTCAATTTTATCAGAAACAAAGGAATTTCAGAAAACTGAAGTAAATTTTAGATAACTTGTATCTTAGAAAAATTTAAGAAAAGGTCCAAAAACTATATGAAATTCTGACATTTAACTTCACTGTCTTATGCACAACTAAAAAATGTCCAGCATCCAAATGCTTGACGGTAGGTAGAAAACGCTGCCAAAGCTCTTCCTCTGAAGTGATGATAGTGATGATGACTGCATCCTGGTTTCGGGAAACTTTTCCCATTAGAGATGTAAAACGGATTTCGTAGGTTTATTTTATTAAATATGCGCGTTCATTAAATTTTTGAATCGCGATTATCGCATACATTTTCAGCGAATTAAAACGACTTTAAATTTTTAATAAAATATTGAACACGTGAGTCGCACTTTAGACTCTATAATTTTTCGAAACGTTAGAAAAAATGATGTTCACTGTCTGCTTGTCCAAAACCAAAGAGATCGAACTACCGCAATGATAGCCTCAGCTAAGCCGCTATTTGCGGAAATTTTCCAATGTCTTAATTCTTATGCTTAATCATCGCGAGTGGCGTGATTTTCATGGAAATTTAAAAACACGTAAAGATAAATGTCAGGGTAAGCAATAGTATTGTGCAAACAATAATATTGGATACATAAAATAAAAATGTACTTACTTAGCCGAGAATAAAACCAGAAGTTCGAACTTTTCGATATAAATGAAATCCAAATTCGGTACTTCTTATTAGAATTTCGTAATAATTAGATACATTAATTTTATATATATTAGCATATATGTATAAGTAAACAATTATTAATATGGTAGAATAACCTATTTATAGTAAATATATATAAGTAATATAGTAATAATTTGTAAAAATAGCATAGCAATAGTAGATAGAAAAATGTGTAGATAAAGGTATACTAAACGTCCAAAACAAATGTATTAATAGCAAGTTTGTGTGGCTTAGGTTTTGTAGAAATAAATTAGAAATGAAACTAAACTGTTCCTTATGAGCTAGGAATGATTATTTGGCTACAAGCGCCACTACAGTGGCAGCGAGATGGTTTTCACTAGAACTACTCTGGTTTTTGCTAAGATTAGGTGTATGAAAACGTGATCGTCTCTTTTTACGTGCATATATACCGCTGCAGCATATGCTTTCTCGGAAGCGTCACAGAAGCCGTGGATTTCTATTTCGTCTTCCGGGGAAAAATTTACCCACCACGGTATCCGTGTGTTATCTAATGCGCCATAGCGTTGGGTGAAGTTTTTCTACCGTTCTGATGTATTTGGCGCGACAGGCTCGTCCCATCCGGTGCCTTCTAACCAAATATTCTGCATTAATATTTTTGCCACTATGACGATTGTGGCGAGCCACCCTAATGTGTCGAAAAGCTTGGCGATGGCTGACAATATTTCATTCATTCATTTCATTTCATTTCATTTCATTTATTAGGCATTTTCCTTATATCTATGTATGTACATATTAAAATAACATCGTAAAAGCAAACAATTTAATCTTATATATATGGGATATATGTACAAGTAGATATAGGAAAAGTTAAGACATTTTCATGCCAATTCAGCATAGTGACAAATGTCAATTATAGCAAATATAAAAAATACAGTGGGGTGAACTGTTAAATAAAGTGATTAAATTATAAATGGTTGTTTAATTTAATTATAGTATATAAAAAGATTCAGCTAAAATTCCAACAAACCCATGGGTAAATGAAAGGAAAAGCAATTAAAATTATGAAGTATTTGTTATTATAAACGGTTTATGTAGCTGGCTGAAGCAAAACTTCGATTTCATTGTGTGCGAGGCCTAAGAGGAAGGACTTAACACTTTCTGTAAATTGCCGAAGATTCCGTAAAGTACGTATTTCGGTGGGAAGTATATTGAAGAGTTTTCGTGAAACAACTGTGAAAAACTTGCTTGAATGTGTGGTTCTGGTCGAAGGTACAACGACTCTAGTTTGTGAGTTTGTCCTCAGGTTATATGTTTCCGACCTCATACTTTGCAGATAGCCACATCTAATAAAAAAAATTTTTAAAACTTTGAAATAATACAGGTCCTTGACTGGGAGAATCCCTAGACTTCTAAAAACTTCTCTCGATGGATGCAGCCGGTTAACATTAGATATTTTTCGAACAGCATACTTTTGCAATACTAGTAACGGCTGGGTTTTGTTAAGGGTGGCGCCACCACAGCAGCTGATTCCGTATTTTAATTTAGAATGAAAGACCGCATAATAAACTATTTTGAGAAGATTGTTGGAACCGGAAGTTCTGAGATGATAAAGACAACGCAAAGAGAATTGAAGATATTTTTTTAGACGGGATATATGGTTACCCCAGCTCATATTCGTATCAACCGTTACACCCAGATACTGAAATTCATCAACATAGTCTATCGTGAAGCAGTACTTACTACAGGCCACAAGCGAGGCGAAGGTACCGGACTGAAAAACTTGGCACATATTGTCATGTAAAGCAAATCGCTCGCAAATCGCAGAATGAAAAACAATACTTACATCCGGTGTTTTTTTTATATTTAGACTAAAACTCATGAGTTTGGTCTTATTGCTAGCGACGAGCTTATGTTTTGCAAACCAAGTTCTCAGTAGATGTACATCATGGTTTATACTACTTATCAAATCAAAGGTGTTAGGAGAACTATAGGCCATCGCAAGATCATCTGCGAATGCAGTGACTTCCCCCAAGAAGGGCATATCAAAAATTGAATTAACATAAATTAAAAATAAGATGGGACCGAGCACGGAGCCTTGCGGAACCCCTCTCGTGATTGGATTAGTCTTCCCCAGCTTTCCGCAAACTCTGACGCATTGTACCCTTTCAGAAAGGTATGATTGAAACCACTTATGTACAAATCCTCGAAAACCGGCATCATACAATTTATTTATTAAAATAGCATGATCTACCGTGTCAAAAGCTTTGGTTATGTCTACGAAAAGACCAGCGCAATTTTTTTTATTGTCCAACTCTTGATAAATAAAAGAGCAGAATTCTAGTAGAGCATCTTCAGTAGAGCGGTTTGCTCTAAAACCAAACTGCCTTGGACTAAAAAAGCTTCTGCTTTCTAGAAACTGCATAATTCGATTTTTAAGAGCTTTTTCAAAGACCTTAGATATAGAGGATAGAAGTGAAATAGGCCTATAGTTATTTTTATCTTCCCTGTTACCCTTTTTAAACACGGGTATAATAATTGCACATTTCAAAGCATCGGGGAAAATTCCTGTAAAAACACTAGTATTAAATAGATGCTTTAGTACGTCCAGCATATTAAGGGCTATGTTTTTAAGAAGCTTATTTGAAATACCGTCGTATCCACTAGAGCCAGAGTTGCTTAGACTTTTTATTATTGCAAGGAGCTCAGTGCCTGTGAAGGGTTCAAACATAAAACTGCACCTAGAAATAGATGCGTCACCACTGGACATGATGCAGTTGCAGGAAGAAGTATTGCATTGACCAACAGACACAAAAAAATCATTAAAAATATCAGCAACAACAGAGGGGTCGTCAATCATATTGCCACAATTATTCAGAGCAATAACCCGTTCACTACCAGAGCTATTTCGGTTGATAATGCTATTTACAACTTCCCATTCTTTTTTAGTGTTCCCATGGCAGCTCAATAGTCTACTCCGGAAATAAGTATCTCGGTGTGATTTTATGTCTTTATTTAATTTTTTGCACAACTTTTTGTAACGAGATCGAAGCGCAAGATTTCTTGGATGCTTTCTACAGTTAACACCTAACTTATTTTTCAATTTAATACTTTTTAAAAGGGCAGAATGCATCCAGGGTTTAAGCTTGGTTTTGGATTTACGTCGAGCACAAGTGAAACTAGAGAATTCTATGTGACCATGCAATATATTTATAAACAGAGAGTATGCTTTTGAAATATCTTTCTCAGCGTAGACAACACCCCAATCCTCATAAAGCAGCTTTTCATTAAGCATGGAATAGTTTATCATATTCGTTTTTGTATTGCTCGTTAAATCTTTCTTTTTCATATCTTTCTCGCTTAGTTAAATTTTCCGGATCCTCTAGTGGTCCTGCTCTAAAATAAAAGATATCGGAGGGCGCATTCCATCTTATGCCCAATGCCTTCACGGTGCTGGTGTCTTCGAACGCCAGAAAGTATTTGCTTAGTCGATCAGTTTTCGGGATGTACTGTAGAACTGCCTCCGCGTTTGATGTCCATTTACGAAGTGGAAAACCAGCTGACTGAAGTACCTGTCGAATTTCATCCCTTGCCTTAATGGTCGATGCAATGTTGTGTCCTCCGGCTAATACGTCGTCTACGTACAAGCATTCTCGCAGGATTCTCGATGCTGTTGGATGGGAATTTTCAACATCATCTGCTAGCTGTAGTAGCGTTCTGATGGCCAGGTATGGCGCGCAGTTAACTCCGAACGTTACCGTCTTTAGTTCGTAGAGGCCTATTGGTTCACTAATCTCTTTTCGGAAAACAATCCTCTGAAATTTGGTATGGTTGGCATAGATCCAAATTTGCCTATACATTTTTTCTATATCACTGCTGAAGACATATCGATAGAGTCTCTAACGCAGAATAAGAATTGGGAGATCTGCTGGTAGTACTGGGCCAGGTAGGAGAATGTCGTTTAGACTGGTGCCATTATCCGTCGGGCTTGAGGCATTGAAAACGACTCGGACTTTTGTCGTTATACTTTCTGCTTTGACAACGGCGTGGTGTGGCAGAAAGTAATTATTTGTGTCATCTGCGGCGACTATACTGTTGATTTTTTGCATATGTTCGAGCGTATCGTATTCCGAGAGTACCCTAATATATTCATTCCCTAAATCCGGATTTTTTATTAACCGATATTCGTTTCGAAAATATTGCGAGCATGCGCGCTTAACGGATCCTCCTAAACTTAACTGTTCTGAGTAACCTTGCTTGAATGGGAGAGATACGATGTACCTCCCATCTTCATTACTTTTGGTTGTTTCTCTGTAAAGTTTCTCGCAATATGCGTCATCCGCATTAATGCTTTTGCCTTTTGGCAAATTTTCTAACACCCAGAATGCTTTTAGTTGGTTTTCCAACGCAACCTCGTTGTAAAATGACACGATGCTCTTCGTTGAACTCGGTACATCGATGCGACCGGTTAGTATCACACCGAACACTGTTTCTTGGGCCAAAAGTGTATTAATTACATTCTTTTTCAGACCGCTCAATATAATTTGGGGATATATGTCTCCGCCAAATATGAGGTCTTCATCTTCGTGGACGTAGAACCTCTTGTCTGCCAAAATAAATCTGGGAATGCCTGCATAGTCATTGTGTTGATATAGCAGGATGGCAGATTTCCAGTAAGCTTGGCTAAAATAAGAACCGGAGTAGTCAAGCTGAAGCATGGATCCACTGGGGAACGCAGCTCGATGGTGGATGCCTCTTTCACTTGAGCAGATACTGCGTTGGTGATGCCTGAAATTTGGGCATGCATTTTCCTCGCCGGCAAATTGATTCTGCGTTTTAGTCTTTCTGTCATGAAAGAGCATTCAGACCCTGAATCAATTAGTGTCCGCGCGGAGAAGTCGGTACCATTATGATGAATGTGTACGCGAGCAGTTCCTAATAGCACGCCTGTGCTGGTTCGCAGAAGAATGTGCTTGCTCCGATTTCTGTCTTTTTGTGCCTGTGCTGAAGTCTGCTGAACTGTATCCGCATGCAGGAGCGTGTGGTGAAGAGAGTGGCATTTGGCACAGTTGTACGAACTGGTGCACCTCGTCCCTGTGTGTCCTGGGGATAAACAGTTCAGGCATCCCCCGTGTATTTGATGAAGTTGATTCTTTCCACTGGGGTCAAATCACAGAATCGGGGTCAATTCCATAACCTGTGTTCAGCTTTGCACATTTTGCAAAAAACCCTTGATGTTGATTTTGAAGTAGGTTTTGATACCTTCGTTTGGAAGGCACCAAGTCTTTTTATGGGGGTTTCGGTTGTATGCCGAGTATTTGATGGCTTTGTCCCTTTTGGGCGTTAGTGCCAGTGAAGCTAGACACTGTTTCCAGTGTCTGAAACCTATTTGATAGAAACTTGTCCATATCTTCCCACTTAGATATGTCCATTTTATGGTCTATGCTTTGTTCCCATAGAGCCAAGGTACTTTCCGGTAAATTTGTCGAACACAAATATGTTAGTATTGCATCCCAATTGGATGTGTCGATTTTGTGAAACTTGAGGGACGATAGACAATTGTTTATATCGCTATGTAATTTCTTTAACGCGCTCCCACACTCACTCTTTACCTTCCTTAAATTAAAAAGAATTTGTAATTTCGTGTTGTCTAATATACGCTTGTTTTCATATCTTTCGCACAGGTTTTTCCAGGCCATATCGAACCCATCATTTGTTAGAGGGCATTTTTTTACAATATCTTTGGCCTCGCCCTGTGTCTTGTTGTTCAGATGGAATAGTTTTTCCACCCCCTGTAGGTCGGAATTATTTATGTATATGGCCGTAAACAGGCCACGAAAGGTTGGCCATGATAAATAATCACCTTTGAAAATCTCCGTGTCGCAGGGAGGGAGGCGGATCTTATGCCCGCGAGGTGCGGCTGGGGGTGCTTGCTCAGAGATAGCGCTATTTTCTACTTTTTTATACTTTTCTGCCTCAGCAGATATTGTGGATGAGAATCGCATGTAAATAGAGTAGGTTGTCATATGTTTTTTCCGAATGGCCAACACGTCATTTGCTTCGACATCCTCTGATCCCATCAGTGAGTCAAACACAGACTTAACCTTATCCCATAAGGAGCGCAACTCTTCTTGCTGTATCGCAAGAGTGTGCTTATTATGATTTTCCTCTGGAAAAAGGCTATACTGTTTCTCAAACTCTGTGATTAACTCAGCTGATCGGATATAATTTTCTATTTTCTCAACAAATGATTCCTACCCAACTAAAAACAAACTAATTCTTTGGACAAAAATGGAAAAAATTTTTTCAAAGATCGCTTTTATTTATTTATGTAGGTCAGACTTGGCAGACTCGTCTGATTTTTCAAAAAAAAATTTCAAGGATCTACTCGCCACCCAGACTTATATGTATTTATGTGTATGTATGATGACTTTGTGTTGAGGACGGTGTTTTAGTAGATTCTGCGCGATTTTTTTGTTTGGGTCAGACTTGGCCGACTAGTCTGATTTTCCCCAGGAAAGAATAAAACACCCGTGTGTCTTACTCGCCACCCGCACGTAAATAATATATGTACATAGTGTTGATGTGGTAATTTATTTGTAAGGGGTTGTGGCTCAGGTAAAAGGAGCAAAGTGCAGAGTGCGCGATAAAATAAACGTCTCGAACTAGTGAAAATTACCAGTGTCAAAATTTGTGAAACTAAATTATCGTGTACGTGAGTGGATATACGTGCAGAGTCACTGTAGTTGCTTTTGGTGCTTTTAAAAAAGTGGGGTTATGGTATCCTTGTGTATTAACTTGCCGTGGTCATGGAATACTCCGGATCGACACACGCGGTAGGGGGAAGGCAATTGCACAAATCAAAAAATTTAGGCACTATATCGCACAGACTGGTCACTGATAATTTTCACTTTTCACTGTTTAGGGGTTCGGAGCACTCGTGGCCCTTTTTAAATAAAAACCTAACCACAAAAAGTAACCAAAAAAGTGGCAAGAAATATATAACTTACGTAGCTGATGCTTGAAGTTTGGAGTGATTGGTTGTAATTTTGTTTAAATGTTGTGTATCACTCAAAGAGTGTATGAAGGCAAGTATTGTGTAGTACCACCAAGAGTGTATCACCACGATAATTTACCACCAAAAATTAAGAATTCAAGATGATATGTATGAGAGTGTTGTGTGTATGTTCGACGATGAAAGTGTCACCAAGGTGTGTATGAAAGCGTATCACCAAAAATGTACCCCAAAGTACCGGATTTGTCGCAGTTTTGTGTATCACCAGGATATTTGTACCACCACGATTTTAAAGAAGGTTGTGTATATTACCAAGATATTCGTATTGAAATTTTTGAGTAACGTGGACTGTAATTTATATATATGCGTTGGCTCCTTGTTACGGAGAGAAAGGACCATGTACAATTGTGGTGTGTTGCAAACTTGGCAAAGAAGTGGAGGCACCACAATTGCGTTTTGATAAAAAATAAACGAAAAGAAAGAAAGGCGAGATATTTCTCGTTATAATAATGGTTTATTTGAAGTGAAAGGATATTGCATAGAACAAAATTAATTACCTTTTATAATAAAAATTGGGGCGGGGCTACTCGGGACGGCTGGTTGTAGTTCGCTCAACGATCGCTGGAAAAGTAGATGGTTGGCTTGTCGAGAACAGTCGTTGAACCGCGGAAAAAGTCTCCGGTTTTAAGGGGACGCTTCCCCACACAGTTGTACCCGCATGCATGTATATGTGTACGGACAACATAACCCTACCTATATACACATATACATGCATGTGGGCTAACTAGTGGTCGATAAAAATGTGCTATTAGGGTGGCGCGAGTTGATATTAATTTAGGCTTCGGGCCTAAACACTTACTTTGTTTGTTTGTTTTTTTTCTTTTTTTGTGTGTGTCAGTATTTTATGACATTTAGTTAAATTTCCAAAGAATTGTTTACATTTGTTTTTCTCTATTGTTTAGTTTTATTATTGTATTTTTCCTTTGACCACAATAAAAATGTTCTTTGTATTTACAAAATTAAAGTGCTCTTATTCTATGAGTTTAAGTCTATTTTTATGTATTAAAATTTTCTTATTTTTATTATTTTGATTTATAAATATTAGTTTGGCGACCTTTCTATTTCATAAATTTTTATTTGCCGGCTTGAGGTCTGATGTTTTGGAAAATAAAACACAGATGTTTTAAATTTTTACCAATATATTTCGGTTATGCAAGATAACCGTCCTCAGGGTAAACTATGAACTAACAGAACACAAAATAACATATAATTTACATCAAACAACAATTAACAATTATTAACAAAACTTCTTAAACATTGAAAACATACATTTTTGACACGTCTTTCCCTTTGTACGTGGAGTTGTTAACTATTTTGGTTTTATTAGATGCCTATAGGAGAGCGCGGTGTTTGCGACATCTGTTTTGTAGTTAATTCTTGTGTTAGTTGGTGTGTTTAGTATATGTAGCATTTCCAGTGTGAATCTCTTTCCATATTGTTGTTCTTGTTGAAGTACTATTGTTTTTTCGAAATTCGGGCAGTGCTTTCTCGTTGCACAATGGGTCATAAGTGCGGTTTTTTGGTTATTTATATTTAAATCATTACAATATTTAAAATCTGATTTATGTTGTGCTAATCGAGTCCACCGTGGTGTGATGGTAGCGTGCTTCGCCTACCACACCGTATGCCCTGGGCTCGCACCCCGGGCAAAGCAATATCAAAATTTTAGAAATAAGGTTTTTAAATTAGAAGAAAATTTTTCTAAGCGGGGTCGCCCCTCGGCAGTGTTCGGCAAGCGCTCCGGGTGTATTTCTGCCATGAAAAGCTGTCAGTGAAAACTCATCTGCCTTGCAGATGCCGTTCGGAGTCGGCATAAAACATGTAGGTTCCGTCCGGCCAATTTGTAGGGCAAATCAAGAGGAGCACGACGCAAATTGGAAGAGAAGCTCGGCCTTAGATCTCTTCGGAGGTTATCGCGCCTTACATTTATTTTTTTTTATTTTTAATCGAGTCTTTAATTTAGATTTAGTTGTTCCAACATATACTTTGTTGCATAATTCTTTGTCGTTTCCGTTACACGGGATTTGATAAATAATGTTGCTTTTTTCCATTTGCGGTATTTTCGATTTCGTTTGGTTAAACATACTTTTTAAAGTGCTCATAGGTTTGTGTGCTATTTTAATATCTTCTTTATTATAGATGTCAGATGTTGATAGGCGCTCAGATAATTTAGGTACATAAGTTAACGACTTGAATATTTTCGGGTTTTCCTCTCTACGTTGACTATTTGGTGATTTATATCTTTTTAAAAGAGTTTTTATAATTTTATTAGGAAAATCATTGGCTTTTAACAATATCTTTATTTCATTTTCTATGTCATTATGGTAAGTGTCATCTGTAATATTCATCATTCGTCTTATACAGCCCATTGCCGTGTTTATGATCATGTTTTTGTGGGATGTTTAGAATAATAATTTATAATTCTACCCGATGTTATGGATTTCTTATACCACATTAACTTTAGTTGATTTCCTCGTCGTATTACTATTGAATCTAGATAGGGTAATTTTCCGTCGTCCTGTTGTTGTTGTTGTAGCGATTAGGTTACTCCCCGAAGGCTTTGGGGAGTGTTATCGATGTGATGGTCCTTTGTCGGATACAGATCCGATACGCTCCGGTAACACAGCACCATTAAGGTGCTGGCCCGAACATCTCGGGAACGATTTATATGGCCACATTAAACCTTCAGGCCATCCCTCCCTCCCCACCCCCAAGTTCCATGAGGGGCTTGGGGTCGCCAGAGCCTCGTCTGTTAGTGAAACGGGATTCGCCGCTCGAAGGTGAGGTTGACAATTGGGATGGAGAAGCTATATATTGCGCTACACAACCCCTTGAATCCCTTTCCGTCGTCCTCGAGTTCCGTAGTGAATTTATTATTTTTGTCAAAAGAATTTAGTGCGTCAAGTATGTTTTGTACCTCCTTTTCATTGATTATTGCAAAAAGATCGGCCACGTATTTAGTTAATAATCTTGGTTTTCGTGCTAATTTGTTCATCGCATTTTCCAACCGTTCTTCCATTACAATATCTGCAATTATTGGGGAGGTTTGTGATCCCATCGGTAATCCTTTTAGTTGTGTATATATTGTTTCATTATATTTAAAATACCGATTATCTTTAATGCAGAACTTTAATATTTCTATGAAAATTTTCTTAGGTATTTTCGTATATTTTTCTATTGTTGTCCACTTATTTCTTATTATGTCAAGTGCTAGATGTGTCGGTATACTAGGGAACAATGAAACTGCGTCAAAAGATATAATCTTTTCATCGTCATAAATATAAGAGTTATTGATCTTTTCTTTAAAGTCTTATGTGTTCTTTATATTATATAATGACTGGTGGTGACGTTTTTTAAAATATCTGCAACGTATTTGCAGAGTGCGTGTGCTGGTGATCCCGTGGCCGAGCATATCATTCTTAACGGTGTTCCTTCCTTGTGGATTTTCGGCAATCCATATACCCGTGGTTGTAGTGCCGTTCTAGTCGTAAGTTTATTTCTATCTGCCTTCGAAATTAATTTAATTTTAAAAAGTTTATCTACAAGGCTTTTATTTTTATTTTGTAATTTTAAAGTGGGATCTTGTCTCTGAATTCTATACATCGTCAGGTCATTTAATATTTCATCCATTTTATTGTTATAGTCATTGAGTTCCATTGCTACGGTTTTGTTTCCCTTGTCAGAAGTTAAAACACGAATCTTGTCATTTTTATTTAGAAATTTACGTGTCCGTCCCACTGTATCTAGTATTGCACGATCTATTGCACTTTGCCGTGTTGTTGTTGTATGATCTTTTACCAATATTGCTAATTTTGTTCGCGCTTCCTCTTGTTGCTCTTTGGTTTTGTGTGTTTGTATTAAATTCTCACCGTCAGCTATGTATTTGAATAATAGAAAGCTCTTATTTTCTATTGGGATCGCGAACTTTGGACCCTTCGATAATAGAGCTTTTATATCAGCTGGAAATTCTACTTTGGTTTTGTTTACAAACCACTCATCACTTTTGCTGTTGTTGTTAACCAAGATGTCATTTCGTTTATTTCGGAGTTTATCGTATATTGTTTCTTGTTTATTTTTCAGTTTTCTTGTCAGTTTGTTGGCAACATTATCTTCTCTCATCATAAATTCTTCGAAGTCGTCATCGCTCATTTGCTTCTTCAGTTTTGTTCTTATATTTTCCACCTTCTGTTATTGTCTTTTTAGTATGATGTGTTTTTGTTGAATAAGTAAACTTAATATTTTCGTGTGGTAGAAATATGTATATCTATCTAAACTTATGTATATATATATGTGTGTATCACGGTCAAATGAAAATAATTTATTACATCTAGTCGAATCTGTTATAAATTTTGGAATAAGTTTTGACTTTCTGCATTTTAAAAGAAACTTAATACTAGATCTAATTTTCACTAATTTCTTTGATGTAATTTGATACTTATTTATCACTGCTCTTGCTTTTGCATAGTTGTTCCTTATTTCTGCATATCCCATTTTTGAAGTAATTGTTGTTGGTGTATGCTCACGGCGTGCCTTCCGTTTTTGTAAATATTAGTTTGGCGAACTTTCTATTTCATAAATTTTTATTTGCCGGCTTGAGGTCTGATGTTTTGGAGAATAAAACACATATGTTTTAAATTTTTACCAGTATATTTCGGTTATGCACGATAACCGTCCTCAGGGTGAACTATGAACAAACAGAACACAAAATAACATATAATTTACATCAAACAACAATTAACAATTATTAGCAAAACTTCTTAAACATTGAAAACACACATTTTTGACACGTCTTTCCCTTTGTACGTGGAGTTGTTAACTATTTTGGTTTTATTAGATGCCTATAGGAGAGCGCGGTATTTGCTACATCTGTTTTGTAGTTAATTCTTGTGTTAGTTGGTGCGTTTAGTATATGTAGCATTTCCAGTGCGAATCTCTTTCCATATTGTTGTTCTTGTTGAAGTACTATTGTTTTTTCGAAATTCGGGCAGTGCTTTCTCGTTGCACAATGGGTCATAAGTACGGTTTCTTAATTATTTATATTTAAATCATTACAATATTTAAAATCTGATTTATGTTGTGCTAATCGAGTCTTTAATTTAGATTTAGTTGTTCCAACATATACTTTGTTGCATAATTCTTTGTCGTTTCCGTTACACGGGATTTGATAAATAATGTTGCTTTTTTCCATTTGCTGTATTTTCGATTTCGTTTGGTTAAACATACTTTTTAAAGTGCTCATAGGTTTGTGTGCTATTTTAATATCTTCTTTATTATAGATGTCAGATGTTGATAGGCGCTCAGATAATTTAGGTACATAAGTTAACGACTTGAATATTTTCAGGTTTTCCTCTCTACGTTGACTATTTGGTGATTTATATCTTTTTAAAAGAGTTTTTATAATTTTATCAGGAAAATCATTGGCTTTTAACAATATCTTTATTTCATTTTTCTATGTCATTATGGTAAGTGTCATCTGTAATATTCATCATTCGTCTTATACAGCCCATTGCCGTATTTATGATCATGTTTTTGGGATGTTTAGAATAATAATTTATAATTCTACCCGATGTTATGGACTTCTTATACCACATTAACTTTAGTTGATTTCCTCGTCGTATTACTATTGAATCTAGATAGAGTAATTTTCCGTCGTCCTCGAGTTCCGTAGTGAATTTAATATTTTTGTCAAAAGAATTTAGTGCGTCAAGTATGTTTTGTACCTCGTTTTCATTGATTATTGCAAAAAGATCGTCCACGTATTTAGTTAATAATCTTGGTTTTCGTGCTAATTTGTTCATCGCGTTGTCCAACAGTTCTTCCATTACAATATCTGCAATTATTGGGGAGGACCTCAAGCCGGCAAATAAAATTTTATTTTGATTTATGTTTTCTATGTTTCTATTTTCTACATTGTTTTTATCGATATATACTACTCTAAATGGAATTATAGTAAAATTATTATTGTTATCAATTTTTTATACCTTATAGGGAACTTTATATCTACTATCTAACTTATGACCTCTCTAAAAGGCGAGGTTTTCCTAGATGAAACAGGTCAAACTTATATTTATATATCTAAAAAAAAATAATGGAGATTATTGATTTATTTTTCCTTACTTTCTACTCCACAGGACCCTATATATATGCTATCGACTAAATGTAGGAGATGTAGTTTTCCTTAAATAAATAAATAAATAAATAAATGTAAGGCCCGATAACTTCCGAAGGGATCTAAGGCCGAGCTTCTGTTCCAATTTGCGTCGTGCTCCTCTTGATCTTCCCTACAAATTGGCCGGACGGGACCTACATATTTTATGCCGACTCCGAACGGCATCTGCGAGGCAGATGAGTTTTCACTGAGAGCTTTTCATGGCAGAAATACACCCGGAGCGCTTGCCAAACACTGCCGAGGGGCGACCCCGCTTAAAAAAATTTTCTTCTAATTGAAAAACCTTATTTCTAAAATTTTGATGTTGCTTTGCCCGAGGTGCGAACCCAGGGCATACGGTGTGATAGGCGGAGCACGCTACCATCACACCACGGTGGTTTTCCTTACCTTGACTATTTCTATTAAACAAAGCTTTTGCATTGTAATTAAAATTAAAACGTATAGAATAAGATGATGGTTACAGTCATCATTGGCTGAAAATGGATATTGTTTTAAAAAGCAGGATTTCTGAGCGTATTATGTACAGTAGATTGGGTAGATGCAGTTGCTGCTAGAGCAAGAAGTAGTTATATAGTGATAAGTGGTTAAACTAATGGGTACGGTGGATGCAAATATTTTTCGTATCTTTTCATATACCATTTTTCATATTTTCCAGTAATATTTTTATTTGATCTTATGTACCTATCATGCGGTTTTCTGGGTGGCCTTCCCAGCTGGGGTCGTCATGATATTTATGAAGAATTTATTTTATTTTTGTCGACATTTGTCACATGCATAACTTCTGGGGATAATGCAAATATTAAATCTTTGAGAATTTGGGTACCTATTTTATATTTTTCAAATTTGCCTACTCGATTATTCCATTAATTATCAATAAATTTGTCCCTAAGGGCAACTGTGTTTTTATTTTACAAGTCCTAGATTGCCGGCATTTTTCAGCCTGGTTAATATTGTCCTAAGTCAATCTTTTCCTAAACAATCTGGTTACTTGTGTTTATTATGCTTCAAATTTTCTATCCTTTTGGATAAAAACGAGCGCGACATGTCTAATTGCAAATTTATTAATTTATTTATTAAGTGCTTTATTTATAATAAGGTTCCCTTTGTGACTTTTTCTTCATTTATACTGTTATTACTGGTGCAAAAATTTTTTTTTCTCTTCTGGTATCTTTTGGTGTGTTGCATGCTTCCACTGACATTCAGCTATGTACTCTTTGAAGCATTAATTGTTATATAAATATCAGATTCGTTATTTTTATAATGGGTATGTGATTATAAGAGTATTAAGTACATGCATTTTTATCTAAATTACCACTATTTGTGAATATCGATATTGGCATTGCTTCATGATTATCTTTGGTTTGTGTAAAGATATCATGAGAATCCAAAAGAAAATTGTGCAAATTCTTGCTTTGCTATCGGACTTAGATAGTGCTGGTAAAGCTGTCTGAAGAGATTTTGCTGTTAAATGAAACATTTTGGGGTTCGCTGCTCTTCCTCAAAATCGGATTGAGTTGCAAATAATGAAGTACTAAAGGTAGTTTTAGATGCGGTTCTGAACGCTTTTCAATAGGTGGCTCATATTTGATTATTCCGGTCTCTGTTTTTTCATTTTTTTCATTCTCTTGGGTTTAGACCTTGTCTAGACCATCTGCTCGGCTCATGTATTTTTCTTTAAAAATTTATTATGAATTGAGTATAATTTTAGGAATAAGTCGAGGCAAGGGCAGACTGTTAAAATGATCAACAAAATTTTGATAAAGTCTAATGCCTCACTATGGTCAACGACCTGAATGGAATTAATTACATTCGCATTAGGCTCTTCCAATTTTGATTCTTTACCTCCCATTTCAAAATAATAATTGTAAACATTTTGTTACTACTTTTTCTAATTTGTTTTCTATGCCATTTTGGGCTTAAAAGGAATTTTATGTTTTTGAAAAACTTTAGTAAACATTTCAAACGAATTTTTTTTTTCACATTTAAGGAGTTTTATGAATTAAAAAAAATCTAGTTTTTTTTCTTCTTCTATTAATCTACTACAACGCAAGAATATTGCGTCAAATTCTTCCTGACTATTTATATCATTCATTTAAAAAATTTAAGTGATAAAAAAAATTCTTAATTCCTTTTGCAAAAATCTAGTTTTTGCCCATAAACTGGCAGCCGCTAGGTTGCCAAATGCTTCTAAAAATACTTAAATAAAAAATAACTTAACTAATTCTGCTTGGCTGGTCCTCCACGATTTTGTCTTCTTTCCAGCTTGCTGGATCCCTTGTTTATTCCCCTTCGTTATGCGTTGGTTTTGGTGGCGGTAGTGCAATACATTTCAACTGAAGGTATATTCATTACGTGGACATATGTAGTAGATGCAAATGGTTATCATTCAACTGGTGAGCATAAACTCTCTCTCTCTCTCTCTTATTTATTACACTTCGTTATGCGTCGGTGGAGGCCTCTTTAGTGGCGGTAGTGCAATACATTTCAATGGAAGGTATACCCATTGCGTGGACAAATGTGGCAGATGCAAACGGTTATCATCCAACTGGTTATCCTAAACCCTAGTTACTGGAACAAGTGTTGTTTAATTTGTTAATATGATGATGAGGATGCCAATAATAAGGCAGGGTGCTAATTTAGACAGGATGCCAATAATGATGTAGGATGCTAATAATAAGGCAGGATGCCAATTTAGGCAGGATGCCAATAATAAGGCATTGGGGTACTAGGGTCGGCAGTCGGATGCCAATTTAGGCAGGATCGCCATGTAATAATTGAAACTGTGGCGTCCTGCTAAAGATGTTTAGCAGACTGCATTTTAAATAGCGTTTGCCTATTCTTGAGCAGAAATGGCAGGATTGCCATGTAATGATGTGAATAAAAAGTAATTGGAATTGGTGTAGTGCCCATTTAGCGGCACCAGACGGAATTCACTGCCATTGAAGCGGCAGTAGATTGAATTGAGTTCTTTATTAAAAAGCTGTTTCTTTTATAAAAAATGTCTTTAAGCTAAAATACCTACTTACACTAATACTTACAAACTAAGTGTATTACATACATATACATTCAGTTCAGTTCCCTGGGAACTGCATTCTAAGCATAAATAAAATTAGCTGTGGTATCTGCAACGCAAGCATAAATGAATCATGTTAATAATTTGTATACAGGTAAAGGCTTGTGGCGAGCAAGCTCTAAAGAGTAACATACCAAGGTTCAAGTTACCAGACAGTGCACGGCTTAGTTACCGTGGCATGTAGAAAATATATGTTTGTACAAATGAATGAATGTGTCAATGAATCTCAGGCCGTACCAAAGCGAGACAAAATATATGTATGTACAAATGTATTAATATGTATGTAAGAGTCAATGCATTTTAAGACATTCCAAAACGGGTTGAGATATATGTTTGTACAAATGAATGAATGACTTAATGAGTGAATGCTACATCGGCATTCCATGTGTACTACCTTTCCGATGCTCAATTGAAAAGTCAAAGCTCTGTAGTCGTTCGATCCACAGTGCCAATTGGTCTTCTGGATTACGGAACTGCGGGAGCCATTTCAACGCTGCGTGATCTGTCCTTACACGGAATCGCTGCCCGTAGAGGTACTTGTGAAAATGTTTAACGCAATCTACCAATGCAAACCGCTCCCTTCGTGTAACGCAATAGTTCCTCTCTGGTTTTCCAATTGATCGGCTGTAATATGCAACTACTTTCCCTGTCCATCGACCAGTTGTGATAAAACGTCTCATATAGCATATCCTCTCGCATCTCGCAATGCCAACATTGGGGCAGTGCACAAACGGGACTTAGTTTCAGAACAGCGCCAGCTATTCTCTGGAAAACTTCTTCCAAGTTCGTAAGATGTTCATCAAATTTCTTTCCCAATACGATGATTTCGTCCATGTACACCAAGCATGTTTTACAAGTAGTCCTTTCAATACCTGATGCATGAGTCTCTCAAAAGTAGCTGGTGCATTACAAAGTCCGAAAGGCATCACTGTAAATTGCCAAAGACCATCTCCGACATTGAAGACTGTTTTCTCCTTTTCTTCCTCCTTGTTGTTGTTGTTGTAGCAGAGCTTTGTCCCATCCAATTTATGTGACCGATCACAACTTGTCATAAATATCCTCTAACGGGAGTCCAAGGAAACTTGCTGTTTCAACAGGGGTGGACCATAATGAGAGAGTGTTAGAGGCGTTGGTTCCACATTACAATTGAAGAGATGGTTGGTGTCATGTGGGGACAAATTGGAAACGGGGCATACATTTTGTATGTCGGGGTTGATTCCGCATAAGTAAGAGTTTAACCTGTTACAGTATCAAGATCGAAGTTGAGCTAGAGTGACACGCGTTCCCCTAGGGAGTGTGGGTTCCTCTTCTTCAAGTTTAGGGTATTGTTTTTTCAGTACAGGATTCACCGGGCAGTTCCTGACATAAAGATACCACGCCTGTTTGTGGAGTTCACTGAGGACCTGCTTGTGTTTTTTTGGCTTCATACGGCTGTGTTCTCAGGTGCCGTATTTCCTCATATTGCTTACGAGGATGTCTCCTTAAGCCCCTGGGCGGTGTTGGCTCATCAATCAGATGTCTGTTGGGATGCTCATGTTTCTGGGTATTCAACAGGAACTGTTTGGTTAGCATTTCATTTCTCTCTCTGATGGGGAGTAATCTCTCAGGAGCTTTTATGGATTCTCTGAAATCCCCATAAACTCATGTTTAGTTATCTCACTGGAATATTTCAAAGAGTGAAAAGTGAGAAGACATCTTCAGAGTTTAAGGCTATTAAGGCAGGTGTCCCACAGGGATCTATCCTTTGCCCGATTTTGTTCAATATGTTCGTTAGTGTTCATGCCTATGTTGATGTTATTCAGTTATGCCTTTCCGATCGTATTGGGCTTGTGGAAGATCTATGCTATAAAGTGAATAGCGATTTATCTGCTGTGTTGTCCTGGGCGTAGAAGAATGATTAATGTTTTAATGCAGCCAAATCGTGTGTCATGCATATTTCTAAATGCGATATAAATCCAAATGATATTCCGCCTGTGTGCATTGGTACATCTACCCTTGTGATCACTGATAAAATAAGGAACCTGGGGTTTATAGTAAATAATAAGCTTAGCTGCTGTGATCATATCACTAAATTATCATATCAATAAATTAATTTAATAATTCTGCGTAGGTTAAGATTCTCTGTCGCCTTCCAATTAATTGCACCTCATTTCACATATTCAGCAATAGTCTATAGCAAACTTGACTCACAATCTATTAACAAGGTGAATGTAGCCTTCAATTATGTAACGAGGTATGTTTATGGCATAAGTCGTTATAGTCATATATCACCATGGCGTTGATAAAATTATGGGCTGTAACATTATGCAATATTTGGCGGCAAGAAACTGCATTTTCGTATACAAGCTGTTAGTTTGGAAAACCCCTAACTATCTGTATGACAAGCTTCAACTAACTACATCTCAGAGACTAACCGTGGCCGGCCACCGTGGTGTGATGGTAACGTGCTCCGCCTACCACACCGTATGCCCTGGGTTCACACTCCGGGCAAAGCAACATCAAAATTTTAGAAATAAGGTTTTTCAATTAGAAGAACATTTTTCTAAGCGGGGTCGCCCCTCGGCAGTGTTTAGCAAGCGCTCCGGGTGTATTTCTGCCATGAAAAGCTCTCAGTGAAAACTCATCTGCCTCGCAGATGCCGTTCGGAGTCGGCATAAAACATGTAGGTCCCGTCCGGCCAATTTGTAAGGAAAAGCAAGATTAGCACGACACAAATTGGAAGAGAAGCTCGGCCTTAGATCTCATCGGAGGTTATCGCGCCTTACATTTATTTATTTTTTTGTACACTAGCATCCAGCAGAATGTTTTTCATTAGCGCTATCAAAATGTGGAACATGATTCCAGAAAGTGTTAAAGCTCGTTTGAATAGACACAACTTTAAAACAGAAATATACAGATATTTTTGTGATCTGTCCTTCTGACTATATACCACTTACTGCCAATATCTTCCTTTTTCTTTTCTCTCGTCTTCTATTTTCTAAACTTTCTTTACTATCTGTCTTATTTCTTATTTTCATTTTTTAAATTCTATTGTATTAGTATTAAGCGTTAAATTTTTTACATAAAATTGATATTATTATGTTTTACTATTATTGATTATTAATTTTCCAACTATTGTTAGAATAAGATAATATCCATTTGCTGATGTACATATAAAAGACCTATTAGCCTTAGTTGTACAAAAACGAAAAAAGAAATAAATTCAAATTCAAGTATCAATTTATCTAATTTTTACACTAACAACACAATTGATGTATTAATTTGTGTGTTATGTAGATTTATTTTTTGTAAATTTCCTTTTATCATTGCAAATAAGAAGCTTTTTGGTAAACTTGGGCTCAGTTTTACATATTTATGTTTGTTTGTTTTAATGGTGTGTTCAATTTATACTTAATAGTTAAGAAGGTCGGCCTAAAATCTCTTCGGAGGGTATCGCGCCTTACATTTTTTTATTTGTTTAAGAAATCGTGAGCTTATAGTATTTGAGTATTCAATTATTATGTTTTTAAGAGAAACTGAAAAGAAAGAAACATTTTCTGGCATATTGCGGGGGTACCATTTCGAAAACCGCCACGTAATCATAATCAGGCAATTTCGTAATGGGGGAATTTAGCTGACGGTGGCAATATACAGGTGACGAGCGAACACACTCACTAAAACCTCGCAAAGATGCAACGTCACACACATACTATTACATGCAAACATTAATTTTTCAGTTCGAAAATTCATATACATATACATATATCTATAAATTGATTTACAGGTTTGCATATAAGTACTTATAAAAAATTTTACGATGTAATGTTGAATAATAGTAACCATTATCTGTATATGAGCCGTACCCGTGCGCATCTTGCGCAGCCAATCTAAAAGTCTCTTATCAAATATCAACAGAAATCAGCTGTTCTATCAACCAATTAAAACTTACAGCTTGCGCTGCCATCTGGCGTATGAGAGCAACTGCCGGTAATGCAGCAGTGCAAATATTCACAATACTGCCACAGTACACATAAATTTCTTTGTGTGCTCACAATCGTTTATTTTTAGCAAATTACTTTAATAAAATATAGCTAAACAAAAGCACTACGACCAAAATTTCCCAAAGCTCGCTAATAGCCCGAATCTCCATCTTTACAACCAAAACTTTACAAAAAATAAGTCTACATAACACACAAATTAATATAGAGACAGAGTGTCTCCAAATACAAGCAGGATAATAGTTAAGGAAACTCCAGTTTCACCGTGTGATTCGCTGTTCGAATCTCGGTGAAACCTTTGATAACATTACGAAATTGCCTGATGATGTTTACGTGGCGGTTTTCGAAATGCCACCTTCGCAATATGCCAGTAAATGTTTCTTTATTTTCAGTTTCTCTTAAACAAGCATAATAATTAAATGTTCAATTATTATAAGCCGGTGTTAAGCTCATGAATTCTTAAATATTAAGTATAAATTGAACACATCATTGAACAAACAAACATAAATATTTAAAAGTGAGCCCGAGTCTACCAAAAAGCTTCTTATTCGCAATGGTAAAAGGAACTTTAAAAAAAACCAATATACATAACACACAAACTAATATAGAGACAGAATGTATCAATTATGTTGTTAGTGTAAAAATGAGATAAACTGAAATAAGCAAGAAAACAAATACAGTTTCACAGTGATTCGTGGTTTGAATTTCGGTGAAACCTTTGATAATATTACGAAATTGCCTGATGATGATTATATGGCGGTTTTGGAAATGGATTGCAATGTGCCAGTAAAAGATTCTTTGATTTCAATTTCTCTTAAACAAATATAATAATTAAATATTCAATTATTATAAGCCGGTGTTAATATCATAAATTCTTAAATATTAAGTATAAATTGAACATAATTAAAACAAACAAACATAAATAAAAATATAATGTTTAGATGTGACAGTTGTGCTATTGTATTCCCTCGCTCAAAAATCGATAAAACTCTTAAAAATGTCAGTGCATTAGTCAAGTTTTTAAAATTGTTTAATTGTGGTGAGTGCCACCAAGAGAACAATAGCGATTCTCTTACTGTTGGCAACGCCATAGTGACGCGATCTAAGGCTAAGGTCATTGAACCAAAATCAGCAACATTGCAATTCGTTAATCTCTCATCAAATGGTTCATCTAATTTGGCTGCAGAAACTCTCATACCAATACTAAACCAACAACAATATCTTTAGAAGACAAAAATGCGAATGTCAACGCTATCTCCAATTCGTCTTACACACCGAATGTTTCACCTCGCTCTTACTCTGATGATGCTGCCGCCGGTGCCGATTTTGCTGCTACTGCTATGGCTGTGTGTCATAACAAAAAGGTAAGCAAGAGTGATAATTCTACTGCTGATGCCAGCTCTGCCGATCTCAGCATAAATATAAATAAGGAGAAAAGCGCAAAAAAGAATGCAAAGAGTTGTAGAGTTGTTGTTGGATGCAACCGAAGCGAAGAACTTGCTGTTGCTTCTCCCATAAAATGGTTACACTTGGCTTCCTTTAAACCTTCGGTCACTGCTAATGATATAGTTGAATACGTCTTCAGTTATACCGCAATCAAATCAGCAAACTTATATTGTAATGCGCTTATTAAAAGATGCATCGATACAAACTCTTTAAAAAGAGTAAACTTTAAACTTGGAGCTTTTCCTATGCTTTAAGATAAGCTCAAAATACTTTTATACTATAAGAACGTTGGTAGCATGCGCACCAAAGCGGGCCAAACTAGTCGTGATACATCATCACATGAATATAATTTCGTGGCTATTACTGAAACTTGGCTGAACTGTGGGCCTCCAAAGTTAGTGGGGGTCGGTCATACATTTGGACTCGATTGGAGCACTCTAAATGGGTCAAAGTGGAATTTTTCAAAATTTGCCCCTACCCAAAAGTTCGACCCAAATTGGGGGACATCAGAATTCGTTTTAGAGGTATGGTTGCTTCGGCAAAGTTTCTTATTTTGATCCCTAGAATATGATTTTCACAGAGCAATGGGCGATTTTTTTGCCTCCCCACAAATCGAGCCGGCCTAGTGTTGGTCCTTTTATTTGTTGGTCCTGGGTGTTGGTCCTTTTATTTGTTGGGCGCCAAATAACGAAAATTCATTTGTGGTAACTAACTTCACTTTTTATTTCCATGTTCTTTTCTAGAGGCCTTGCGCGCACTCCAATATTTTTCGGTTACATTTCTATAACTAATAGCGTTTTCTTTTCTGGATATAGTGTTCCGCTTTTTGTACGCCACGCAAGGGTTGTTGTTCTATTCTAAAAAACAGGCAACGCCTTTACGGGATATTTCATTTTTTTTTGTGAAAATTGTTGCCTGCTCGCAACGCAAAATGGTTACACTTTTACCCTGTATAAAATGGCGGAGTGGCAGTGCAACTCTGTGAAACTCTCAATTCGCTCTTGAGTTCCACATATACTCTGTTAATATGAGTGCACAAATCACCTACCAGATTGCGCATTCACGACTTCAAAATTGCTTCGTTCTGCGCATCTACGTCACAGTTGACTGTTTGAGCGAATGAAAGAAAGAGAAAAAAAGAGCTAAAGGAAAATGACGTAAGAATTGCCCATCAAAAAGAGATGATCTAATGTTTACATGCGCAATGCGCAATCTTCTTGGGTGATTTGTGATATGAGTGCATATGGTGAGATGAAATGTTCTTTGGATGCACTATAAATGTTGACAATTTTCTGGGGTAGGAGTAACACTATTAAGGCTTTACCATTTACTTAGGCAACAATTTATTTCAGAAAAGAAAACACTATAACTTCTAAATCTAATTGTTAGTCCTATAAATACCTTAACGTACCACAACAATATTATTGATGCTGTTGTTGTAGCTGTCGATGCTGCTGTATGAATCATTAATTGTCAGCCTTACGTGCCAGCTTAGAATTTGTTTATCGGATTCTAATTTCGCAATGGTCCATCATTGAAATGCCTTGCCCTTGGAATTATGATATCAATTTCATCGCAGCTGGCCGGATGCAGCTGAATAAATAAATGACAATTTTTGTTATTCTTAAACCGCGGCTGTAACTTACAGTATGAAGTACACAATTCATTTCAGCTTTACGACTTAATGGTATCGAAATTGGTTACTTTGGCGAAACGCAATAAATAATTCGATTTCCTTCGGTATCCTCAACCACCCAAGATGTTATTTACCTAAGAACATTTTGTTGACAACATCTTAGGCTAACTTGCATATGTCCTATTTTATTTCCCTGAAATTTGGTATATAAATTTGCCTATATTAGTATTTACGATCCTTTTTTCCGGGAAGTAGACCAGAGACGGACTGGGACTGAGACTCGAAGTGGGACTGGGACTGGGACTCGGAATGGGACTGGATCAAAATACATACCACCCTCTGGGACTGGCAATAAGGGATGAAGAAGTTACCTGATGAGGAATGTGGCTGCTGGTCGGTTTCGATGCTAAAACAGAAGTGAAGTCTGATTGCTTCACGAGTCGACCCAAGACCTCCCAAAAGTAGCCAGCGGAGAGATAGCTGTTTTAAGGGACAATCTGCTGACGCTCAAAACGCTTGGAAACAAGTAAGGAAGGCTAAGTTCGGGTGTAACCGAACATTACATACTCAGTTGAGAGCTGTGGAGACAAAGTAAGGGAAAATCACCATATTGTAAAAAGAACCAAGGGTAACCCTGGAATGAGTTTGTATGACATGTGTATCAAATGGAAGGTATTAAAGAGTATTTTAAGAGGAAGTGGGCCATAGTTCTATAGATGGACGCCATTTAGGGATATCGCCATAAAGGTGGACCAGGCCTGACTCTACACAGAGCCAAATAATCCTCATAAAAATAAGAAGATTGTCTCTTCGAATAGCTTCGGGGACCAAAAAGAGGACAGAAGGCAGAGACGAAGATATTTCCATAAAGATTTCTTCTTATTTTTGGGTGGTAAATCTTTTTAATTTTATTTAAAAGTTTATCTTCTTACAATAAATAGAAAACTTCTTACTCAATTTTTGTCTTTATTTTTTCTGTTCGCATTTGTTGTTGTCGACTGTGGACGGAGATATTTCCATAATGATTTCTTCTTATTTTTGGGTGGTAAATCTTTTTAATTTTATTTAAAAGTTTATCTTCTTACAATAAATAGAAATCTTCTTACTCAATTTTTCGCATTTGTTGTTGTCGACTGTGGACTGCTAACTCAGTTTACATATATACACACGTTCATAAACTAATGTACGTGCATAAATATTTACTCGCTTTGCATATGTAGCTTGTTTTTGTATGCAACTTCAGCATCGCGCCGTTAGTAATAAGGAAAAAAATGTACAAAAAAACTACATACATATGTACATATGTATGTATGCACAAGAATAGGCATGTCAACGTCGCCAATTATAACTGTATTTTTCGTTTAACATTTTTGGATGTTGAATATGATGCATTTACAATTTATTCAGTTTTAAAGTGAGTGTTGACCGGCGCGTGTAAATTTAAAATACTACATTCGGAAATTTTGGAAATGGACATCATTAATTTGGAAGAAAATTGCTACGGTTCTTGCGATGTACCTCAAATCGAAACATTGAATATCTTTAAATCGTGGGAGCTAAGCGAGGAAATTTTATCGATCCTCACATCCGCGCTTATTTTAAAAAAACTTGACTATAAAGATATCGACGATTTGTTTGATAAACTTGCACCAAGATTTTTTGGCGAAAAGGCCAAATTTAAAGCAGGTTTAAAGGAATGGCGAAAGAAAATGGTAAGTGCATCGTAATAAAAAATGCGTATGTATCTTAACGCATGCAATTTTTAGAATGTGCCATTTGAGTGTGATGAGAGCAGTAAAATTTTGGAATGGTTAGAGAAAATTTCGAACGACTTGAATGCTGCTAAAAATTCGAGAGACCCTTCGCCTTTACCTCAGTCGTCATTTTCTTGCATAGACAGTGCGAGCTTAATTGAACTTTTAAAAAGTACCGTAAAAGGCCAGCTTATACTCCAGTATCAAGAAAAAAGGGTTTCTGGATGCCAAAAACCAAAACACATTGTGCCAATGCATTATTGAAAAATATATTGGAAGCCAAAAAAAATTTACGTATGGAAAAATGCAGAGGTGGGCTACCTCTATATGCGATGTATTCCCCAAAGAAAGGCCGGTAAGTTGTAACAAATATGCCAAGTAACATTGTTTGATAGCCGTGTCTTTTAAATATATATATATTTGTATATTAGGATGGTTTCAGTGAATAGGACAGGTTTTTTTCGCGAAACTTGTAAGTGTTCACCTTTAGAATTAGTCATGTTCAGAAATCCATTTCTGTTACAGAACGTTGGCTTGTGAAGCCAGGTTCCGATTGAGCTTTCGAATTATTCCTTTTCGTGGCGTGAGAAGCCACGGATTATTGGAACCACCCTAATCTACATACGTACATAATCATGCAGTTAGCACACTTTTTTTTAGTATATTTGCAGTAATTTACACACACTTATTTCATTTTTTTTTTAAGTATAGTTGATTTTCTAGAATAAACCAAAAAGAGTGAAAATTAAATTCTCAGTGAAGGATTACACTTAAATTCAAGAAGCTACAAAACTGCATATTTTTATAAAAAAAATTACAAAATAAGTGTGTCATATAAAACATTGCAAATATACTAAACAAAAGTTTGCTAACTTCTGGACCATACCCGTACCAACAAACTCCTTCAGTTTATTTATTTTTTATCTAGGAAACATACTTTCAAGCTAGAAAGTACGGAAAGAAAAATCCCACGGGAAAGTTGTTTTCTCGATGGGTCAATTCAGATAAAAGCAACTATAATTTTCCGGCAAATTCTAATACCCCAGATCTACAAAAAATTTCGACCAGCGGTAAAAATATATTGAGATCTTGTATATTCACATTGTACACTTATTTCATAATGTTTAGATGACAACGATGCATATTACGAAAAGAAGTTCTGGCTGCAAAATAATTGTACTCCATGGGAAAAACTTCTGGCTTACTGGAGAGAGACTTCCGGTCAAAGAATAAAAGATTTGCATGATGCCAGTTCTCTGATCTGTATTTTTATTGAATGGCCACATTACAAAGATTTTCATGGTTATGAACTTGTAAGTTACTATAATTTAAAGTTCTTAATTTTTTCAAGTCGCAAATCTCACAATATTTTATATCAATTTTCCATAGGTGGAAATAGACTTTGAAACGCTTTATCCTGGAAAGGAAAATATGATCTTTTTAAAGCTGGAAACGTTTTACAAGCAAATTTTTAAAATTTTCAATAGAGATATTAAAAACCACATTTCGAGGGAGCTCTTTTTAAAGTATTTGCATAGCGACAACATTTCGAAAGGTTGTGGAGAATCCATTTTATGGATCCACCGGGAATGTTCTGAGCACACACGCAGAGCTGCGACGCACACACTCACCCTTATTTTTCTTTATTCTTTAATTTAATAAAAACAGTTTTCAGTTTCTGTGTCCTTCTTTATTAAACTTTATTTATAAATGTATACCTTAGTTCCTTATTTATTATCTATATGTAACACTTTTCTCTTTAGTCTTTTTCACAGCTTTATGTTATACTGTTATTCTTTTACACCTTACACGGCTTAGTTTCTCTACGTTTATTTATTTTCGCACTTATACGGCTGCCGGTTTCCTTCAAACTGAAAACTGCCGCTAACGCCAACCTGTAGCTCGGCAGTTTTTCTCTTCGTTGCTTAGCAACGAAATTAATGATGGCGTCAAAAATAAAAATCATGGCGTCGAACAACGGCAGTTTCAACCAATCAGAAACTCTCCAAATTGCTCGACTCTAACAATTTTAGTGATGCCAAGTGCATCTGATGTATGGTTGCATCTTGCACATTTCTAAAGAGGGTTGCCATCTACAATTTATTTTAATGTATTTTACTTTGGCACTACATCTTCCCCCTTTAGAAAAGAAGAATTTGGTAAGATTAGTAATTAATCTTGCCACATTCTTCTTTAGGCTTTAATATGTTGTTGTAATGTTATGAACGAAGGAGTTTGCTAGCATTAGGGTGCTCTAACCCGGGACTCATTCGTTCATCGCAGTGCAACTTCTAAAAAGATGATTAAAAATGAAAGTAATATTTTGAATAAAGTGAAATATATAAAAGTTAGTTTAAAATATTGAATTTAATGTTTTGAAGTAAACCGGTTTTTTTTTTCCTTATTGTACAATCTACCTAATTAAATGTATATTTGTTTGTTACATTTTTTAGCCTTCATTGGCGGTTTTAAAATATATTTATATGATTAATAATAGATTATTAGATTAATTAATTTTTTGTACTCGATTATTGTGTACAATTTTTTCGTTTTCTTTACTTATCTCACAAATAGTTACATTTGGCCCATCAATATTCTTAACTATGTAGGGACCTTGGTATATATTTTTATGTTTATTCCTAGGTTCTGTTTCTACTAAAACTCTATCATTAATTTTAATTTCTAAAGGCTTAGCAGTTTTATCGTATAAATCTTTATTTCTAACCTTATGCTTATTAATCAAATTTTTTGCCATTTTATGCGATTTTTGCATTCTAAACTTAAGCTCTTTTGCGTAATTTTCTACGTTATAGATCGGATAAATTTGCTCTTTTTGCAATTCATGTGGCATTGTAGTTTTTCTGCCAAATATTAATTCAAAGGGAGTAAATTTATTATCAAAAACCGAACTACTTGTAGTATTGTGTAAAAATGTAAAGTATTTTAGATATGTATCCCAATCTGAATACGTTTCGTTTAGATATGCACGCAAGTATTCGTTAAAGACTCTATGATTTCTTTCAACAGTACCAACAGTTTCGTGGTGGTAGGCTGTTGAGAAATCATGATCAATCTTTAAAAGTTTTGTCAATTCAGAGAATAATTCGTTTTTATATTCCGTTCCTAAATCGGATCTAATAGCTTTCATTGTACCATATGTTAGTATAAAGGTTTCAAAAATAGCGCAAGCAATAGTTTTTGCTGATTTATCTGGTACAGCTACTGTTACCAGGTATTTAGAAAAGTCACAAATCATAGTAACAGCGAACTTGTTACCATATTTGGATTCCGGAAGTGGACCTATTGTATCGACAATTATTATGTCAAAGGGTTTGCATGGGGTTGGAGTCAAAACAAGATTTTCCTTTGTTTTTGGTTTTACTTTATTTAAAAGGCATTTATTGCAATTTTTGACAAATTTTGCAATGTCTCTTGTCATATTTTTCCAATAGTATTTTGTTCTTAATTTGGAATATAATCGTTTTGTACCGCAATGACCGCCTAACAAAGGGTCCTCATGATAAATTGTCATAAGTTTTTGTTTTTGCTCTGTTTCTGTTACAGTTTCTACAGGGTCTGTTAGTATTATTTGTAATGATTTTAAAATTTTATTACCGCTGATTTTAAAATTTGTAATCGAAAATTCTTTGAAAAATATATCATTCTTTGGCCATTCTAACTGCTTAATATTGTGACTGCCGGCTGCTTTTTCAAGCCTCGAAAATAACTCATCTAAATTTGTTTTTCCGTTAGCATTCACAAAATTAATTAAATTTAATTTTTTATGTTTTAAATGCGCATAAATTTGTATATTAGAGATCTCATTATTTTTATTAAATTGTATAGTCGACTTTATTCGCGGTATCTTTTTTGAAAAATTGTATGAAAATTTGTCATAAACTTGTACTTTAGGCGTTTCGCAAAAAGTATCAGTAAAATTATCGTCTTTATTTTGTAAATCCTTTTGTTTGGTTTGTGATCGCGTTTGGACTGCTAAAACATGCTTTGTAGATTCTTTTATTTCGTCTATACTAATGCGTGAAAGAGCATCAGCCACAACGTTAGATTTTCCTTTTATATATTCAATCGTAAATTTATATTCTGACAGTTCTAATCGAATTCTAGAAAGTTTAGAGGAAGGGTCTTTCATGTTAAAAAGGTAAACTAGTGGTCTATGATCAGATTTTACTGTGAAATTTGTACCGTAAACATATGGACGAAAATGCTTTATAGCGAAATGTATTGCTAGGAGTTCTAATTCGATAATTGCTCTTTTCTGTTCTGCTTTATTAAAAGATTTTGACGCGAAACAAATTGGTAAATCGTTATCACCGTGCTTTTGGCTTAATATAGCGCCACACCCACTCTTAGAAGCATCTACTGTAATTATAAATTCTTTTGTGAAGTCAGGGTATTGTAGTAGTTGAGGAGACATTAGTGCTTGTTTTAGTTTTTCGAAAGCGTTTTCGCACGCTTCGTCCCAAACAAATTCAACTTTTTTCCTATTTAAACGATTTAAAGGCGCTGCCAGTGACGCAAAATTCGGTATAAATCGCTTGTAATAATTTGCAAATGCGACAAATCGCCTAACCGCATCTTTGTCTTTTGGCTTAGTATACCTTTTAATAGCGTCTATTTTTGAATCGTCTGGCAGCAAACCTTTTGACGTACATTTATGGCCTAGAAAAGTTACTTCAGAACGAAGGAAATTGCATTTGATTGGGTTCAGCTTTAAATTAAACTTTCTACAGGTTTCGAAACCTTTTTCCGAATTTTTAAGGTGGTGTGTCTCACTACAACCAATGACGATAACGTCGTCAATATACATAAAAGCCTGATTTGGCGAAATGCCTGAAAATGCTATTGACATCATACGAGAAAATGAGTTTGGTGCAATGTTTAACCCGAAAGGTAAAACTTTCCAACGAAAAGCTCCTCGATCTGTACTGAAAGAAGTTACGTCTCTAGATTTAGGGTGAAGGGGTATTTGGTGAAAACCAGAAAAAAGATCTAAAGTTGAAAAGTATTTGGCTCTGCCAAGGTTATCGAGTATGTCATCAACGCGTGCTAGTGGAAATTTGTCGGCTATGAGTTTTTTATTGACTGCTCTGAAATCTACGCACATACGATACGACTTTTTGCCTGTTGGATCTTTTTTCGGTACCAGAATTAAAGGACTGTTATAATTTGAAAAACTAGGTTCGATTAAATCATTCTGTAATAGGTTTTCGACTTGTTTATTGATTTCTTCGCGTTGTGTGTATGGCAAACGGTAATTTTTAATATAGACAGGAGTTTTGTCAGTTAGTCTAAGTTTTTGTTCGTAGAAATTATTAAGCGTCATTAAGTCGGTTTTTAATGCAAAAATATCAGAATATTTCAAACATAAATCAAGTAATTTCTTTTTAGCGTAAGAAGGCATTTGTTTTGCCAAAATTGATTTAAGCTCTTCTATACGTTTTGAATCGATAGGTGTATCATTTATTCGATAGACATTGAAGTTTTTAATGTCTTCAGTTTGAATATTGAAATCTTTTACGTACTTGACCTCGTCGGTGGTGTTGATAACTTTTATTATTGGATTTTTTGTATCAACGATACATTTTGCTGTGAAAACACCGTTACAAAGTTCCTGAGAATCAACAAAAACTGGACTTGTCGAATTTTCCAAACTAAAAACACGAAAAACTTCGCATCTTGGTGGAATTACAACAGTATTTGTTGAAGTGCTATGCAAAATTGAAACATTTACCTTTTCTGTCCCTTGTCCGAATGTAATTGTGTCATTAGCATAATTGATTATGCATTTGTTCGTTTTTAGAAAATCTTTCCCTATTATACCGTCCGAGGGAATATTAAAGTTGTCATTGACAACATGAAGAGTCAGAGGAAAAAATTTATTTGATGCGATTATACTTGTATTAACTGTTCCTATTGTCGTTACCGTGTCTGTTGTTACGCCTGTTATATTTATTACGTTACTATCGTCTACTTCTACATCGTTTGCCAAACTGGAAATTTTTATTAATGAAATGTCTGCCTGTGAATCTACTAGAAAAGAACATATTTTATGTGAATCGCTACAAGCGACTTCGACGAAATCGGAAAAATTTTAATTTAGACAATATATTGACTGAGAAGTATTTAGTCGAATTGCTCCTGCTCCCGCAGTGTTCGCGCCTGAGGGGCTTCGGCATTTAAAGAACGAACGTTGGCTAAATTTCTAGAATTTGAACCCTGATTACTAGAATTTCTGTTATTTCCGGACCGATTATTGTTGTTATTGTTGGAATTAATATTGCCTCTATTATAATTGCGATTATTACCTCTGTTATAATTGTGATTATTGCCTCTGTTATAATTGTTATTTCGGAAATTTGTATTAGTGTGTTGCCTATTTGCATTACCGTTAAATCGAAAATTACTATTGTTATTATATCTGAAATTACTGTTACCTCTAGAATTTCCACGGAAATTACTATATCTTATCGGATGTGACCGAAACGCTAACACTTGCCGTTCTTTAAATTCCTGTTCTCGCTCTATAATCATTTTCGCTACTACGTCCTTTGAATCTTTGAAGGTTGTTGACGCAAGGATCGATTTCACCATATCTGACCTACTATTTAATCTACAAACGCTAATGGTTTGTTCAACCGCCATCTCATGGGCTTTTGCCTTTGTTATACCTTCAATGACTAGACAGCGCTCTAACGAGTCAGAAAGCTCTTCTACTTGCTTGGAAAATTCTGAAAAATTGTTATTTGTTACTCTTAAGGCTGCAATTTTTCCCGCGACAACTTTCGAGTTGTCTGGCCTAATTGTACTACATAGCGCTTCTTTAATTTGGCTGACTGATTCGATATGCGTTGGTAGTGCTTCGCGAGCTTTGCCTTCGAGTTTGGATTTTAAAAATGCAATAAAAGTAGGAGTTAAATTTTCGTTAGAGAATACTTCCATTAATTCAACTTTATTTATAAATGAGCCAAGTGCTAACGTGTCTCCACTGTAGTTGTCTCGCATAATCGAGGCGCAAGTACTAATGAACGATTTTTTCTCCTCGTTTGTGGCCATGGTTGTAACGTTAAGAATCGGAGTTATAATAGAAAAACTTGAATTTGGAGTAACAGGTTGATTAGCAAAACCTAAAAAGTCTGCACTCAGAGATAATTTATAATTATGTTCACTTGTTAAGGTATCAGTTGACGATGCACTCGAAGATGAATCAGAATCTGAATTATTGGAATCTATATCTTGCTCTGAATTTTCGGAACTTGAAACTGGATTGGAATCTTTAGAAATAACCTTCCCGCTTCTTAGGTCCATGCGTGTTGAAAAGAATGGACAAAATATTAAAATTTTGTTGCAAGATGTGTGGAATTTGTTTATGAAGATTGAATAGAAATTTAAAGGAAGTTAAGGATTATTCGAGAATGTATTATGCTTGATTAGAGAAGTTATGCGGGATTGCAAGACAAGTGGGTTTTGATAGAGTAAAGCTGAAAGAATTATCCGATAATTTAACGAAAACCTGAATTTTGATTGTAGAACTGATTTAAGTTGAGCGCAAAAGGAAATTATGAAAGTACTTTTAAAGGAAATTTATGAAAATATAAGGGATTTGTGAAAGTATGTATTTTTGAAAGCTTTTAGATTTTATAATACAGTTGGTTAGCGAATACTTACTGCAGAGAGTTGGAATTCCGAATTTGAAATGTATGGTAAAATTATGATATTTAATTGAATTTTTATTATTTAAATGCAAAAATTGGAGAATGGCAAATAATTTTATATAGGGGTTGAAGCGGACGCACCGCTTTTATCAAAATTGTATGGTTTTATTTTTATAGATACGGGCGCACCGCATCTTTTCAAAATTGTAATATAAATGTCCTCGGACGCACCGGGATTAAAAAATTTATGTCATGTTTATACACGGACGCACCGCGTTTAAGTCAAAAAAAGTTATTTGGTTTTCCACGGAACCACCGTTTACGCAAAAAAATCTCTTTGGTTTTCTTTACGGAACCACCGCTTTAGGAAAGATTGTAATCATGTTATTAAAAAAATTAGATATCGCAAATTGAAGGTAACATTTTTTTTTTTTTTTTTTTGATCTATAATTAATTAAGATGTGTTTTTAAGTATTATTATGTATTTGGAAAATATTTAATTAATGAATAGTTACATAAAGAAAAGTGAAAAATATTATTTTATAATAAAATGAATAGTAAAAATTTTCTCACACCATACCAATTGCTGTCGGCCTCGATTTGTTGCTTGCTGTACCTGTTGTTCAGCTGCTGCTGTTGTTTGCTGCTGCTGTTTCTGCTGCTGCCGTTGGATGGCGTTGCTGACTTTCCGCTATTTGAAGTACGGTGGTTTGCCGTTATGCTGGTGGCGTGGCTTGTGCCGTTATTAAAGTGGCGTGGCTAGTGCCGTTTTTCCACTAGTTTTTTTTTTGGTACAGTTTGGTTTTGATATTATAGTTCAGAATTAAATTTTAAATTTTTTGCTTCCCAGTTTCTTTCTAATACTTCTATTATTTCTGCTGCCGATTAGTTTTTATTTTATTATAATGCCGAATTTTTCTTATTATCTCCGTTTTTATTAAGTTTTTGTGTTATACGTATATATATTTTAAATGTCTTTCACCTAAATTTTCCCACTAGCCACTGCCATAAGCCACCGCCACTGCCATGTACCATTTTTGTTAATTTCAAAAAGAATTTTTAAATATGTTAATATTTTTTTTTGTTGATTTTAATTTTTTTCGTAGATTTTTCTTAGTTGTACAGATTTATGTAATGGTTTTAAATTTTGATTTTTTTTTGTATCTTCTTTAAAAAAATTTTGTAAATGTTTTTTTTTTTTTTTAAATTTCTGTATTTTTCCCGTAGATTTTTAATGTTTTTGTAGATTTTAAATATAAATTTTTTTGTAGAGTTTTTCAAATTTTTAATATTTTTTTTGTAATAGTTTTTTTTTTATGTTTTATATTTTTTTGTAAGAATTTTTAAATGTTTTATATTTTTTTGTAAGAATTTTTAAATGTTTTATATTTTTTTTGTAAGAATTTTTAAATGTTTTATATTTGTTTTTGTAAGAATTTTTAAATGTTTTATATTTTTTTGTAAATGTCTTTTTTTTAAATTTTTGTAGTTTTTTTGAAGATTTTTGATGTTTTTTAAAATTTTTTTTTTGTAGGGTTTTTGTATATTTTGTATTTTTTTTTTGTAATTTTTCAAATTTTTATATTTTTTTTGTAATATTTTTTGTATGTATATGTATTTTTGTTACTTATTCAATCATTTTTTTGAATTTTATGTGGGTTTTTTTTGCATTAATTGCTGTTACACCCACGCCTGTTGGGAGGCTTTCCTAATGCCCACTCGCTTCATTTACAGGGCTTCGGCCCACGGTCGCCATGTGGAGAATCCATTTTATGGATCCACCGGGAATGTTCTGAGCACACACGCAGAGCTGCGACGCACACACTCACCCTTATTTTTCTTTATTCTTTAATTTAATAAAAACAGTTTTCAGTTTCTGTGTCCTTCTTTATTAAACTTTATTTATAAATGTATACCTTAGTTCCTTATTTATTATCTATATGTAACACTTTTCTCTTTAGTCTTTTTCACAGCTTTATGTTATACTGTTATTCTTTTACACCTTACACGGCTTAGTTTCTCTACGTTTATTTATTTTCGCACTTATACGGCTGCCGGTTTCCTTCAAACTGAAAACTGCCGCTAACGCCAACCTGTAGCTCGGCAGTTTTTCTCTTCGTTGCTTAGCAACGAAATTAATGATGGCGTCAAAAATAAAAATCATGGCGTCGAACAACGGCAGTTTCAACCAATCAGAAACTCTCCAAATTGCTCGACTCTAACAATTTTAGTGATGCCAAGTGCATCTGATGTATGGTTGCATCTTGCACATTTCTAAAGAGGGTTGCCATCTACAATTTATTTTAATGTATTTTACTTTGGCACTACAAGGTAAAGCTGTTTATCAAAACACATTATGAAATAATATAAGGTAAACCAGGCAATTCAATATACGGCTAAAAATTCGCTATTTGGTATAAACACTAGCCGATGTAAGCATACTTGTTTTTCTTTTAACAGTTTTCAATTTTTTTTATTACCAATCCTTAGTTGTGTTTCAATAAAAAGCGCAGAGCGTAATAGAATATAAAATGGAAAAACTCACAAGTTCAAAAAGCAAACATCATTGCTATTTGAAATATCTTATATTATATTTCATATATATATTATATTTCATATATTATAGTATATTTCATATACGAAAAAACATTTTTTTGTTTAGAGACTTTTAATTATAGGAAGCAAATGTTTCAGTATGGGGACACAGAAATTGGCAATATAAGTCCACCTATACAAAAACCCCATTTACAAAACACTTCATTTAAAATGAACGCAAGACAAATGAAAACATTTTCTCACTTAATATTGCTCATGATAGGAGATCTAATAGATCCAGATGATTTGGTGTACAAATTCCTTATTTTGTTCGTTAAAATGATTGATCTACTCTTGCTATCCAATTATACTGATATAATTTTAAACGATCTCCAAGTTTTAATTGAAGAACATAATAGTACTTACCAAAAATTATTTAAGGAGCATTTAAAACCAAAATTCCACAACCTCGTACATTATCCTACTATAATTAAGAAATTGGGTCCACTAAAATTTTTATGGACATTTCGGTTCGAAGCTCAACATCAGTTGCTCAAGCAATATGCGCAAAGCATTACCTCCAGAACGAATGTACCGTTGACATTAGCAATCAAATCCTCTTTACGATTCTCTCACTGTGTTTTAGAAAATAATTTTTTTCAGCCAGAATACAGTTTCACAAAGACTGAAGAAATTAGCTTGGAAATTAAAGAACATTTATCATCAACAAATTTAGACCTCAGCTTGTACAAAAAAACAAATGAAATTGTTTTTCGAGGCGTTAGATTTAAAATTGGTCACGTAGTAACTTTAACAATGAATGAAGATGTAAATATATATGAAGTAGTAAATTTTATAATTAAAGATAATAATGTAGAAATTGTTGGAAAATAATGGAAACATATAAGTTTTTCAGAAAGGTTTCAATCATATCTTATAGGATTTGTCTCAGAAATATATGATATCATAAATTTCAAAACATTAGATGGCCCACCTGTTCACTTTTACTGGCTCAATAATGGTCTAAAAGTTTTAAGGAAAAAAAAGTATTGGTAATTTAATTTTTTTGAAAATTCTGAGTAAAATTTAATATATTGATAAAAATTTGAATGTATAAAAAGAATTCTAATACATTTATTTAAGTTTAGTTTTTAACACTACCTTTGAACTTATATGTAACAAATATATACATATGTATGCATGTAAGATTTGAATACTTACATATAAGGAATGAATATGTAATATCGCGAGTTAATATCGAGAATGAATATGTTTTTATTTTCAGTATTATTTTACGAATAAAGAATATTTCTTTATAATCAAATACGAGTTTTAATAAATTCAAGAAGATTACCTTACATTAATAAGGAGAATATCTTTTCAGTTAATTCAATGAGATAACCACCGTGGTGTGATGGTAGCGTGCTCCGCCTATCACACCGTATGCCCTGGGTTCAACTCCCGGGCAAAGCAACATCAAAATTTTAGAAATAAGATTTTTCAATTAGAAGAAAATTTTTCTAAGCGGGGTCGCCCCTCGGCAGTGTCTGGCAAGCGCTCCGATTGTATTTCTGCCATGAAAAGCTCTCAGTGAAAACTCATCTGCCTTGCAGATGCCGTTCGGAGTCGGCATAAAACATGTATGTAGGTCCCGTCCGGCCAATTTGTAGGGAAAAATCAAGAGGAGCACGACGCAAATTGGAAGAGAAGCTCGGCCTTAGATCTCTTCGGAGGTTATCGCGCCTTACATTTATTTTTTTTTTTAACCAAATAAAAATAAGGAGATGACCTTTTTAGTAAACTCAATAAGAAAACTTAATAAAAATAAGAAGATTATCTTTTTAATAACTTCAATGAGATAACCTCATTAAAATTAGAAGATTAACTTTTTAATAAATTCATTGAGAAAACCTAATAAAAATAAGAAGAAGGCCTCCTTTTTTAATTCAAGGAGATATCCACATATATATTCGAAGATTTCTTCTTGATTTTATTAAAAAGAAAATCCCACTTAAAGTAAGTAGGGATTCTTCTTAAAAAAAAAACTATAGAGATATCTTCTTACTTTTGTTCTATTTTATTAGGTGGTTTTCGCTCTGTGTAGAATTTGTTTGTACGATATGGGTATCAAATGAAATGTGTTAATGATAATTTTAAAAGGGAGTGGGCCTAAGTTCTATAGGTGGACGCCTTTTCAAGATATCGCCATAAAGGTGGACCAAGGGTGACTCTAGAATTTATTTTGTACGATATGGGTATCAAATGAAAGGTGGTAATGACTATTTTAAAAGGGAATGGGCCTTAGTTCTATAGATGGACGCCGTTTCGAGATATCGCCATAAAGATGGACCAGGGGTGACTCTAGAATTTGTTTGTACGATATGGGTATCAAACGAAAGGTGTTAATAAGTGTTTTAAAAGGGAGTGGGCCTTAGTTCTATAGGTGGACGCCTTTTCGGAATATCGTTATAAAAGTGGACCAGGGGTGACTCTAGAATGCGTTTGTACAATATGGGTATTAAGTGAAAGGTGTTAATGAGTATTTTAAAAGGGCGTGGGTCTTAGTTCTATAGGTGGATGCCTTTTCGAGATATCGCCATAAACGTGGACCAGGGGTGACTCTAGAATTTGTTTGTACGATATGGGTATCAAACGAAAGGTGTTAATGAGTATTTTAAAAGGGCGTAGGCCTTAGTTCTATAGGTGGATGCCTTTTCGAGATATCGCCATAAGCGTGGACCAGGGGTGACTCTAGAATTTGTTTGTACGATATGGGTATCAAATGAAAGGTGTTAATGAGTATCTTAAAAGGACGTGGGCCTTAGTTCCATAGGTGGCGCCTTTTCGAAATATCACCATAAAGGTGGACCAGGGGCGACTCTAGAATTTGTTTGTACGATATGGGTATCAAATGAAAGGTGTTAATGAGTATTTTAAAAAGGAGTGGGCCTTAGTTCTATAGGTGGACGCCTTTTCGAAATATCGCCATAAAGGTGGACCAGGGGTGACTCTAGAATTTGTTTGTACGATATGGGTATCAAATGAAAGGTGTTAATGAGTATTTTAAAATGGAGTGGGCCTTAGTTCTATAGGTGGACGCCTTTTCGGAATATCGTTATAAAAGTGGACCAGGGTTGACTGTAGAATGCGTTTGTACAATATGGGTATCAAACGAAAGGTGTTAATAAGTGTTTTAAAAGGGAGTGGGCCTTAGTTCTATAGGTGGACGCCTTTTCGGAATATCGTTATAAAAGTGGATCAGGGGTGACTCTAGAATGCGTTTGTACAATATGGGTATCAAATAAAAGGTGTTAATGAGTATTATAAAAGGGCGTGGGCCTTAGTTCTATAGGTGGACGCCTTTTCGAAATATCGCCATAAAGGTGGACCAGGGGCGACTCTAGAATTTGTTTGTACGATATGGGTATCAAATGAAAGGTGTTAATGAGTATTTTAAAAAGGAGTGGGCCTTAGTTCTATGTGTGGACGCCTTTTCGAGATATCGCCATAAACGTGGACCAGGGGTGACTCTAGAATTTGTTTGTACGATATGGGTATCAAATGAAAGGTGTTAATGAGTATCTTAAAAGGGCGTGGACCTTAGTTCTATAGGTGGACGCCTTTTCGAAATATCGCCATAAATGTGGACCAGGGGTGACTCTAGAATTTGTTTGTACGATATGGGTATCAAATAAAAGGTGTTAATGAGTATTTTAAAAGGGCGTGGACCTTAGTTCTATAGGTGGACGCCTTTTCGAAATATCACCATAAAGGTGGGCCAGGGGTGACTCTAGAATTTTTTCGTACGATATGGGTATCAAATGAAAGGTGTTAATGAGTATTTTAAAAAGGAGTGGGCCTTAGTTCTATATGTGGACGACTTTTCTAAATATCGCCATAAACGTGGACCAGGGGTGACTCTAGAATGCGTTTGTACGATATGGGTATCAAATTAAAGGTATTAATGAGGGTTTTAAAAGGGAGTGGCCCTTAGTTGTATATGTGAAGGCGTTTTCGAGATATCTACCAAAATGTGGACCAGTGTGTACCAGAACATCATCTGTCGGGTACCGCTAATTTATTTATATATGTAATACCACGTACAGTATTCCTTCCAAGATTCCAAGGGCTTTTGATTTCGCCCTGCAAAACTTTTTCATTTTATTCTACTTAATATGGTAGGTGTCACACCCATTTTACCAAGTTTTTTCTAAAGTTATATTTTGCTTCAATAGACCAATACAATTACCATGTTTCGTTCCTTTTTTCGTATTTGGTATATTATTATGGCATTTTTTTCATTTTTCGTAATTTTCGATATCGAAAAAGTGGGCGTGGTCATAGTCGGATTTCGGCCATTTTTTACACCAATACAAAGTGGGTTCAGATAATTACGTGAACTCAGTTTAGTAAAGATATATCGATTTTTGCTCAAGTTACCGTGTTAAAGGCCGAGCGGAAGGACAGACGGTCAACTGTGTATAAAAACTGGACGTGGCTTCAACCGATTTCGCCCTTTTTCACAGAAAACAGTTATCGTCCTAGGAGCTAAGCCTAGACAAATTAAATGAAAAAGGGCGGAGCCACGCCCATTTTGAAAATTTCTTTTATTTTTGTATTTTATTGCACCATATCATTACTGGAGTTGAATTTTGGCATAATTTACTTATATGCTGTAAAGATATTAACTTTTCTTTTAAAATTTGAATTAAAAACATTTTTTTTTTAAAAAGTGGGCGTGGTCGTTCTCCGATTTTGCTAATTTTTATTAAGCAGACATAAAGTAATAAGAGTAACGTTCCTGCCAAACTTCATCATGATGTCTTCAACGACTGCCAAATTACAGCTTGCAAAACTTCTAAATTACCTTCATTTAAAAGTTGGCGGTGCCACGCCCATTGTCCAAAATTTTACTAGTTTTCCAATCTGCGTCATAAGCTCAACTCACCTGCTAAGTTTCATCGCTTAATGCGTATTTGGTAATGAATTATCGCACTTTTTCGATTTTTCTAAATTTTCGATATCGAAAAAGTGGGCGTGGTTATTGTCCGATATCGTTCATTTTAAATAGCGATCTGAGATGAGTGCCCAGGAACCTACATACCAAATTTCATCAAGATACCTCAAAATTTACTCAAGTTATCGTGTTAACGGACAGACGGACGGACGGACGGACGGACGGACGGACATGGCTCAATCGAATTTTTTTCGATACTGATGATTTTGATATATGGAAGTCTATATCTATCTCGATTCCTTTATACCTGTACAACCAACCGTTATGCAATCAAAGTTAATATACTCTGTGAGCTCTGCTCAACTGAGTATAAAAAGTATAACTGCGTGGCTACTATGCATGTTAGTTTCCATGTATGTGCATATTGCTATAGGTAGGCAGAGGGAAACCCACCAATATGTAAGTTCAAAATGTATGTACATATTACAATAATCAGCCACTAATATGTAAGTTCAAAATTATGTACATATTAAATAGTCAGGCAGCGGTGTGCACGCTAATATGTACGTTAATATGTATGCACCAGTGAGCTACAATTATTCATATTTTAAGGTTATTAGTGGACTAACCAAAAAAATGAGTATTAGTGCGTATGCAAGCAAAGAATATCAAGCACTTATATCCACTAACACACATTCACATAGTTATGCTTCGTAAAATGAATAACCGCTCATAAGTCACGCAGCAGTTCAATACTCAATTGACTTATTGAGCAAGAAAGTGTTATACGAAAACACTAATTGGAATAAGTAAGACTACAGTGCAATAAAATTAATAAAGTCATATCAGTCTTTTGACGCTAGCAACACAACGATTTACACGAAACTAAACTGAATACAGCGCCAAAGTAAAACCGATGACAAACGAAGTATACAGTGTATTACACACGAAATCAAAGTGCTACTGAGTAAAAGCTACTATGGCATCAGTTTATACTCAACAATGTCATATATGTATGAGACATGTGTGTTACGGGGCACTCATATGTATTTTCTATTTTATGTGCTAATCACTCATAGTATTTGTCTGTACTTGATGACTAAGTACACATTTAGACGCAATTTTTTGGCTCATGACTAAGTGCACTAATTTTATTAGTACTCAAAGCAGATCTCTGGTATGTAAAAATTCTTCTCTGTTGGCGAAGGTATGCTAGCGTATAGTGGTAAAAGCAAGCTAAGAAATGCATGAACAATAACATTGGTTCATTCCTCTACTTCACGCACATGTTCGTGCATTTAATGCATTAGCATTAAGCTTAGTGCGTCTAAGTTGAGCGCCTTAGTGTTCATACAGAAAATGTATGCCTTAGTATTAGGCTTAGCCTCGCTTAGGTGATCGCCTTAGAATTCCCTCTGCCTTATTTAATGCTTAGGTACTTCGCTCGTGACTCACTTGGATCTCCCGAGGATTTATCCAAGGTTGAGGTCGGTATCATTCGAAACTTTATCGTTGCTACCCAACGATTCCCTAAGTAGCTTTATCTACGTCACCGTTATTTTATTTTTTTGTATGTGGTATCACAACGGACATTCATGTTGTCCAAGTGAGGTTCCCCTATCAGGGTAGCTACCACCAGATCTAACCTAATGCTTATGCCATTATTCAAATGGATTTTAACATGAAGCCTTTTGTGTTTTGAGATATTAGGGTGGGTCGTCCGTGAGGACAGAAGGATTTAGCTTGGTGGCCTAAACATGCCGGCCCCTTGCGATAAGCAAAAAGAAACTAGGGATCATTGCAGCCACAGCCATCCTCAAGTAGTTTTCAGGTGTGATGTGGTCGCCACAAATGGACCCTTGTGCCGGTTTGTTGCTCCTGGTCCTTCGAGTTTGAAGAAAGCTGGAAATAGAGAGAGTAGAAAAACTAAGGTACAAGACGTGGTTTTCATTTCAGTTTTAGTTAAGCACTTCAGGTTATTGATATTTAGATATTTTGGAAATGACAATATGAATATGTATAAATGCTTTGTATGATATTTCATTCGTATGGCGCAATGACTGAATGTGAGTAAATGGGATTTGTTGTCGCGCCACACAGTGTTTCGACTGTATGGAGTTAGGAAGAAGCCCCATGCTTCTAATACTAAAAATTTTAGTGTGTATGTGTGTCTACATATACATTAGGGTGTTTCAAAAAAATTTTTTTCCCAACTCTTACCCTTTGGAATCCTTTTTATTGTAAAGATAATTATACTTTGTCTCAGATTTGCTCAGCAGTCGTTTATTAAATAAAAACGGAACTACATCATACTTCCATATAAGGTTATCATTCACTTATGTATTTACTGTAAATAAATATTTTAGAACATGCAATCGTCTCTGACTTTCGCTTGATTTGGCTTTTTCTTTCATTAAAAATGCTTTGGTTCTCTCTTCGGATTTGCCAAACTTTTAGGGGCAATCTATATGATATATGTATGTAATAAACACTCGAATGTTTTTATCAGCGCATGGAGTGTAGGCAACCCATAATCATAATTTTCAGTCTTTGCAATGTAAGAAGCAACTGGTATGTTTATTTGACTAGGTTTGGCATTGCAAATGAAACAATTTTGGTTACCCTTCGTCCGTGAGAGTATGTTACATATTTTTCCATCAACCGTTGTTGAGAGGACAGTGTGTTTCACTAGGAAATTTTTACAATCAATTGGCCTCAATTGATTACTCTGAGCCCTTATATTCACGTTTCACTAAATCTGGTGTTTCTTTTTGAAAAATAAATTTGATTGGACGACAATATCGTGTTGATAAGGGTTTGGAATTTATCCAAATTGGAGTATCGTGGTCATCATTTAACACAAGCTTTTAAAGCACGAAACAAATTAAAAACAAGTAAAAAAGGTTAAGTTGGGGTGTAACCGAACATTGCATACTCAGTTGAGAGCTATGGTGACAACATAAGGGAAAATAACCATGTAGGAAAATGAACCGAGGGAAACCCTGGAATGTGTTTGTATGACATGTCTATCAAATGAAAGGCACTAAAGAGTATTTTATGAGGGAGTGGGCCATAGTTCTATAGGTGGACGCCATTTAGGGATATCGCCATAAAGGTGGATCAGGGTTGACTCTAGAATTTGTTTGCACGATATGGGTATCAAATGAAAGGTGTTAATGAGTATTTTAAAAGGGAGTGATCCTTAGTTCCATAGGTGGACGCCGTTTCGAGATATCGCCATAAAGGTGGACCAGGGGTGACCCTAGAATTTGTTTGTACGATATGTGTATCAAATTAAAGGTATTAATGAGGGTTTTAAATGGGAGTGGTGGTAGTTGTATGGGTAGTCGCCTTTTCAGAGATATCGCCATAAAGGTGGACCAGGGGTGACTCTAGAATGCGTTTGAACAATATGGGTATCAAACGAAAGGTGTTAATGAGTATTTTAAAAGGGAGTGGGCCTTAGTTCTATAGGTGGAAGCCGTTTCGAAATATTACCATAAAGGTGGACCAGGGGTGACTCTAGAATGTGTTTGCACGATATGGGTATAACATTAAAGGTATTAATGAGGGTTTTAAAAGGGAGTGGTGGTGGTTGTATAGGTGGTCGCCTTTTCGAGATATCGCCATAAAGGTGGACCAGGGGTGACTCTAGAATGCGTTTGTACAATAAGAGTATCAAAAGAAAGATGTTAATGAGTATTTTAAAAGGGAGTGGGCCTTAGTTCTATAGGTGGACGCCTTTTCGAGATATCGCCGTAAAGGTGGACCAGGGGTAACTCTATAATGTGTTTGTACGATATTGGTATCAAATTAAAGGTATTAATGAGAGTTTTAAAATGGAGTGGTGGTAGTTGTATATGTGAAGGCGTTTTCCAGATATCGACCAAAATGTGGACCAGGGTGACTCAGAACATCATCTGTTGGATACCGCTAATTTATTTATATATGTAATACCTGCCAAAATTTCAAAGGCTTTTTATTTCGCACTGCAGAACTTTTTCATTTTCTTCTACTTAATATGGTAGGTGTCACAACCATTTTACAAAGATTTTTCTAAAGTTATATTTCCCGTCAATAAGCCAATCCAATTACCATGTTTCATCCCTTTTTTCGTATTTGGTATAGAATTATGGAATTTTTTTCATTTTTCGTAATTTTCGATATCGAAAAAGTGGGCGTGGTCATAGTCGGATTTCGTTAATTTATTATACCAAGATAAAGTGAGTTCGGATAAGTACGTGAACTAAGTTCAGTAAAGATATGTCAATTTTTGCACAAGTTATCGTGTTAAGGGCCATGCGGAAGGACAGACGGACGAATGTGTATAAAAACTGGGCACGGCTTCAACCGATTTCGCCCATTTTCACAGAAAACAGTTAAAGTCATAAAATCTATGCCCCTACCAAATTTCAAAAGGATTGGTAAAATTTTGTTCGACTTATGGCATTAAAAGTATCCAACACAAATTAAATGAAAAAGGGCGGAGCCACGCCCATTTTGAAATTTTCTTTTATTTTTGTATTTTGTTGCACCATATCACTACTGGAGTTGAATGTTGACATAATTTACTTATATACTGTAAAGATATTAAATTTTTTGTTAAAATTTTACTTAAAAAAAATTTTTTTAAAAGTGCGCGTGCTCCTTCTCCGATTTTACTAATTTTTATTAAGCGTACATATAGTAATAGGAGTAACGTTCCTGCCAAATTTCATCATGATATCTTCAACGACTGCCAAATTACAGCTTGCAAACTTTTAAATTACCTTCTTTTAAAAGTAGGCGGTGCCACGCCCATTGTCCAAAATTTTATTAATTTTCTATTTTGCGTCATAAGTTCAACCCACCTACCAAGTTTCATCGCTTTATCTGTCTTTGGTAATGAATTATCGCACTTTTTCGGTTTTTCGAAATTTTCGATATCGAAAAAGTGGGCGTGGTTATAGTCCGATATCGTTCATTTTAAATAGCGATCTGAGATAAGTGCTCAGGAACCTACATACCAAATTTCATCAAGATACCTCAAAATTTACTCAAGTTATCGTGTTAACGGACGGACGGACGGACATGGCTCAATCAAATTTTTTTTCGATCCTGATGATTTTTATATATGGAAGTCTATATCTATCTCGATTCCTTTATACCTGTACAACCAACCGTTATCCAATCAAACTTAATATACTCTGTGAGCTCTGCTCAACTGAGTATAACAAGTAAAGAAGGTTAAGTTCGGGTGTAACCGAACATTACATACTCAGTTGAGAGCTATGGTGAATAAATGTAAGGCGCGATAACCTCCGAAGAGATCTAAGGCCGAGCTTCTCTTCCAATTTGCGTCGTGCTCCTCTTGATTTTCCCTACAAATTGGCCGGACGGGACCTACATGTTTTATGCCGACTCCGAACGGCATCTGCAAAGCAGATGAGTTTTCACTGAGAGCTTTTCATGGCAGAAATACACCCGGAGTGCTTGCCAAACACTGCCGAGGGGCGACCCCGCTTAGAAAAATTTTCTTCTAATTGAAAAATCTTATTTCTAAAATTTTGATGTTGCTTTGCCCGGGAGTTGAACCCAGGGCATACGGTGTGATAGGCGGAGCACGCTACCATCACACCACGGTGGCCGCCATATATGTAATACCTGCCAAAATTTCAAAGGCTTTTTATTTCGCACTGCAGAACTTTTTCATTTTCTTCTACTTAATATGGTAGGTGTCACAACCATTTTACAACGATTTTTCTAAAGTTATATTTCGCGTCAATAAACCAATCCAATTACCATGTTTCATCCCTTTTTTCGTATTTGGTATAGAATTATGGAATTTTTTTCATTTTTCGTAATTTTCGATATCGAAAAAGTGGGCGTGGTCATAGTTGGATTTCGTTAATTTTTTATACCAAGATAAAGTGAGTTCAGATATGTACGTGAACTGAGTTCAGTAAAGATATGTCGATTTTTGCTCAAGTTATCGTGTTAAGGGCCATGCGGAAGGACAGACGGACGAATGTGTATAAAAACTGGGCATGGCTTCAACCGATTTCGCCCAGTTTCACAGAAAACAGTTAAAGTCATAAAATCTATGCCCCTACCAAATTTCAAGAGGATTGGTAAAATTTTGTTCGACTTATGGCATTAAAAGTATCCAACACAAATTAAATGAAAAAGGGCGGAGCCACGCCCATTTTGAAATTTTCTTTAATTTTTGTATTTTGTTGCACCATATGACTACTGGAGTTGAATGTTGACATAATTTACTTATACACTGTAAAGATATTAAATTTTTTGTTAAAATTTTACTTAAAACAAATTTTTTTAAAAGTGCGCGTGCTCCTTCTCCGATTTTACTAATTTTTATTAAGCGTACATATAGTAATAGGAGTAACGTTCCTGCCAAATTTCATCATGATATCTTCAACGACTACCAAATTACAGCTTGCAAACTTTTAAATTACCTTCTTTTAAAAGTAGGCGGTGCCACGCCCATTGTCCAAAATTTTATTAATTTTCTATTTTGCGTCATAAGTTCAACCCACCTACCAAGTTTCATCGCTTTATCTGTCTTTGGTAATGAATTATCGCACTTTTTCGGTTTTTCGAAATTTTCGATATCGAAAAAGTGGGCGTGGTTATAGTCCGATATCGTTCATTTTAAATAGCGATCTGAGATGAGTGCTCAGGAACCTACATACCAAATTTCATCAAGATACCTCAAAATTTACTCAAGTTATCGTGTTAACGGACGGACGGACGGACGGACATGGCTCAATCAAATTTTTTTTCGATCCTGATGATTTTTATATATGGAAGTCTATATATATCTCGATTCCTTTATACCTGTACAACCAAACGTTATCCAATCAAACTTAATATACTCTGTGAGCTCTGCTCAACTGAGTATAACAAGTAAAGAAGGTTAAGTTCGGGTGTAACCCAACATTACATACTCAGTTGAGAGCTATGGTGACAACATAAGGGAAAACAAGTAAGGAAGGCTAAGTTCGGGTGTAACCGAACATTACATACTCAGTTGAGAGCTATGGAGACAAAGTAAGGGAAAATCACCATGTTGTAAAAAGAACCTAGGGTAACCCTGGTATGTGTTTGTATGACATGTGTATCAAATGGAAGGTATTAAAGAGTATTTTAAAGGAAGTGGGCTATAGTTCTATAGATGGACGCCATTTAGGGATATCGCCATAAAGGTGGGCAAGGCGTGACTCTAGCATTTGTTTGTACAATATGGGTATCAAATGAAAGGTGCTAATGAGTATTTTAAAAGGGAGTGGGCCTAAGTTCTAAAGGTGGACGCCTTTTCGGAATATCGTTATAAAAGTGAACCAGGGTTGACTCTAGAATGCGTTTGTACAATATGGGTATCAAACGAAAGGTGTTAATAAGTGTTTTAAAAGGGAGTGCGCCTTAGTTCTATAGGTGGACACCTTTTCGGAATATCGTTATAAAAGTGGACCAGGGTTGACTCTAAAATGCGTTTGTACAATATGGTTATCAAACGAAAGGTGTTAATAAGTGTTTTAAAAGGGAGCGGGCCTTAGTTGTATGGGTGGACGCCTTTTCGGGATATCGCCATAAAAACGTGGAAGAGGGGTGACTCTAGAATGCGTTTGTACAATATGGGTATCAAATGAAAGGTGTTAATGAGTATTTTAAAAGGGCATGGGCCTTAGTTCTATAGGTGGACGCCTTTTCGAGATATCGCCATAAAGGTGGACCAGGGGTGACTCTAGAATTTGTTTGTACGATATGGGTATCAAATGAAAGGTGTTAATGAGTATTTTAAATGGGCGTGGGCCTTTGTTCTATAGGTGGACGCCTTTTCAAGATATCGCCATAAAGGTGGACCAGGGGTGACTCTAGAATTTGTTTGTACGATATGGGTATCAAATGAAAGGTGTTAATGAGTATTTTAAAAGGGAGTGGGCCTTAGTTCTATAGGTGGATGCCTTTTCGAAATATTGCCATAAAGGTGGGCCAGGGGTGACTCTAGAATTTTTTTGTACGATATGGGTATCAAATGAAAGGTGTTAATAGTGTTAGTTCTATATGTGGACGCATTTTCGAGATATCGCCATAAACGTGGACCAGGAGTGATTCTAGAATGTGTTTGTACAATATGGGTATCAAATTAAAGGTATTAATGAGGGTTTTAAAAGGGAGTGGCCCTTAGTTGTATATGTGAAGGCGTTTTCGAGATATCTAACAAAATGTGTACCAGGGTGATCCAGAACATCATCTGTCGGGTACCGCTAGTTTATTTATATATGTAATACCACGAACAGTATTCCTTCCAAAATTCCAAGGGCTTTGATTTCGCCCTGCAAAACTTTTTCATTTTCTTCTACTTAATATGGTAGGCGTCACACCCATTTTACCAAGTTTTTTTCTAAAGTTATATTTTGCGTCAATAGACCAATACAATTACCATGTTTCATCCCTTTTTTCGTATTTGGTATATAATTATGGCATTTTTTTCATTTTTCGTAATTTTCGATATCGAAAAAGTGGGCGTGTTCATAGTCGGATTTCGGCCATTTCTTACACCAATACAAAGTGAGTTCAGATAAGTACGTGAACTGAGTTTAGTAAAGATATATCGATTTTTGCTCAAGTTATCGTGTTAACGGCCGAGCGGAAGGACAGACGGTCGACTGTGTATAAAAACTGGGCGTGGCTTGAACCGATTTCGCCCTTTTTCACAGAAAACAGTTATCGTCCAAGAATCTAAGCCTCTACCAAATTTCACAAGGATTGGTAAATTTTTGTTCGACTTATGGCATTAAAATTATCCTAGACAAATTAAATGAAAAAGGGCGGAGCCACGCCCATTTTGAAATTTTCTTTTATTTTTGTATTTTGTTGCAACATATCATTACTATAGTTGAATGTTGACATAATTTACTTATATACTGTAATGATATTAACTTTTCTTTTAAAATTTGAATAAAAAAATTTTTTTTTTTAAAAAGTGGGCGTGGTCGTTCTCCGATTTTGCTAATTTTTATTAAGCAGACATATAGTAATAAGAGTAACGTACCTGCCAAATTTCATCATGATATCTTCAACGACAGCTTGCAAAACTTCTAAATTACCTTCTTTTAAAAGTGGGCGCTGCCACGCCCATTGTCCAAAATTTTACTAGTTTTCTATTCTGCGCCATAAGTTCAACTCACCTACCAAGTTTCATTGCTTAATCCGTATTTAGTAATGAAATATCGAAAAATCGAAAAAGTGGGCGTGGTTATTGTCCGATATCGTTCATTTTAAATAGCGATCTGAGATGAGTGCCCAGGAACCTACATACAAAATTTCATCAATATACCTCGAAATTTACTCAAGTTATCGTGTTACAGGCAGACGGACGGACGGACGGACGGACATGGCTCAATCTAATTTTTTTCGATACTGATGATTTTTATATATGGAAGTCTATATCTATCTCGATTCCTTTATACCTGTAAAACCTACCGTTATCCAATCAAAGTTAATATACTCTGTGAGCTCTGCTCAACTGAGTATAATAACCATGTAGGAAAATGAACCGAGGGAAACTCTGGAATGTGTTTGTATGACATGTCTATCAAATGAAAGGCACTAAAGAGTATTTTATGAGGGAGTGGGCCATAGTTCTATAGGTGGACGCCATTTATGGATATCGCCATAAAGGTGGATCAGGGGTGACTCTAGAATTTGTTTGCACGATATGGGTATCAAATGAAAGGTGTTAATGAGTATTTTAAAATAGAATAATCCTTAGTTCCATAGGTGGACGCCGTTTCGATATATCGCCATAAAGGTGGACCAGGGGTGACCCTAGAATTTGTTTGTACAATATGGGTATCAAAAGAAAGGTGTTAATGAGTATTTTAAAGGGAGTGATCCTTAGTTCCATAGGTGGACGCCGTTTCGAGATATCGCCATAAAGGTGGACCAGGGGTGACCCTAGAATTTGTTTGTACAATATGGGTATCAAAAGAAAGGTGTTAATGAGTATTTTAAAGGGAGTGATCCTTAGTTCCATAGGTGGACGCCGTTTCGAGATATCGCCATAAATGTGGACCAGGGGTGACCCTAGAATTTGTTTGTACGATATGGGTATCAAATTAAAGGTATTAATGAGGGTTTTAAAAGGGAGTGGTGATAGTTGTTTAGGTCGTCGCCTTTTCAGAGATATCGCCATAAAGGTGGACCAGGGGTGACTCTAGAATGTGTTTGCACGATATGGGTATACAATTAAAGGCATTAATGAGGGTTTTAAAAGGGAGTGGTGGTAGTTGTATAGGTGGTTGCCTTTTCGAGATATCGCCATAAAGGTGGACCAGGAGTGACTCTAGAATGCGTTTGTACAATATGGGTATCAAAAGAAAGGTGTTAATTAGTATTTTAAAAGGGTGTGGGCCTTAGTTCTATAGGTGGACGCCTTTTCGAGGTATCGCAACTTAGACTCTGTTTGTACGATATGGGTATCAAATGAAAGGTGTTAATGATTATTTTTAAAAGGGAGTGGGTCTTCGTTCTATAGGTGGTCGCTTTTTCGAGATATCGCCATAAAGGTGGACCAGGGGTGACTCTAGAATATGTTTGTACGATACGGGTATCAAATGAAAGGTGTTAATGAGTATTTTAAAAGGGCGTGGGGCTTAGTTCTATAGATGGACGCCTTTTCGATATATCGCCATAAAGGTGGACCAGGGGTGACTCTAGAATGTGTTTGTACGATATTGGTAACAAATTAAAGGTATTAATGAGAGTTTTAAAAGGGAGTGGTGGTAATTGTATATGTGAAGGCGGTTTCCAGATATCGACCAAAATGTGGACCAAGGTGACGCAGAACATCATCTGTTGGATACCGCTAATTTATTTATATATGTAATACCTGCCAAGATTTCAAAGGTTTTTTATTTCGCACTGCAGAACTTTTTCATTTTCTTCTACTTAATATGGTAGGTGTCACAACCATTTTACAAAGTGTTTTCTAAAGTTATACTTCGCGTCAATAAACCAATCCAATTACCATGTTTCATCCCTAATTATGGCATTTTTTTCATTTTTCGTAATTTTCGATATCGAAAAAGTGGGCGTGGTCATAGTCGGATTTCGTTCATTTTTGTATACCAAGATAAAGTGAGTTCAGATAAGTACGTGAACTAAGTTCAGTAAAGATATGTCGATTTTTGCTCAAGTTATCGTGTTAAGGGCCATGCGGAAGGACAGACCGACGACTGTGTATAAAAAATGGGCGTGGCTGCAACCGATTTCGCCCATTTTCACAGAAAACAGTTAACGTCGTAAAATCTATGCTCCTACCAAATTTCAAAAGGATTGGTAAATTTTTGTTCGACTTATGGTATTAAAAGTATCCTAGACAAATTAAATGAAAAAGGGCGGAGCCACGTCCATTTTGAAATTTTCTTTTATTTTTGTATTTTTTTGCACCATATCATTACTGGAGTTGAATGTTGACATAATTTACTTATATACTGTAAAGATATTACATTTTTTGTTGAAATTTTTCTTTAAAAAAAATTTTTTTTTTAAGCGGGCGTGGTCCTTCTCCGATTTTGCGAATTTTTATTAAGCGTACATATAGTAATAAGAGTGACGTTCCTGCCAAATTTCTTCATGATATCTTCAACGACTGCCAAATTACATCTTGCAAAATTTTAAATTACCTTCTTTTAAAAGTGGGCGGTGCCACGCCCATTGTCCAAAGTTTTACTAATTTTCTATTCTGCGTCATAAGCTCAACCCACCTACCAAGTTTCATCGCTTTATCTGTCTTTGGTAATGAATTATCGCACTTTCTCGGTTTTTCGAAATTTTCGATATCGAGAAAGTAGGCGTGGTTATAGTCCGATATCGTTCATTTTAAATAGCGATCTAAGATGAGTGTTCAGGAACCTACATAGCAAATTTCATCACGATACCTCAAAATTTACTCAACTTATCGTGTTAACGGACGGACGGACATGGCTCAATCCAATTTGTTTTCGATCCTGATGATTTTGATATATGTAAGTCTATATCTATCTCGATTCCTTTATAACTGTAAAATCAATCGTTATCCAATCAAACTTAATATACTCTGTGAGCTCTGCTCAACTGAGTATAATAAGTGCTCGTCAGTGGCAGCGGCATTTTCAAACTTTTGCTTGTACATGCTATGCCCTGAACTCCCATCTAACCCCCATTTGCAAATAAGTGTTACTGATTGGACTTTGTCAGCTCCACAAGGGCACAAAGTGTCTAAGACGCGTTAATGGTTATATCTAGCAAAGACTGCAATGTAAAACTAGCAGAAATCTCATCCACATGACTGCATTCATCAGGTGGAAAGCATATTTTCTTTGATTTCGTTAAACTATGGAACGATGGAAAGACATCGTGATCTACACCCAGAGCTGCATTTCTCAATAATTTATAGTTATTGGTAGTTAATTAACGTCAAGGTAGAGGCCTATCGCTTCATCAACAGAGAGACACCTTTGTTTTGAAGCATTTACCTGCGAATTTTTCATATCTTTAGCACTGTCTAAGTCATCGCTTAGGTCTTTAATAATACTAGCAGCATCTTTTTTCCTTGCGAGCCTAAGGACGTGCTCGACAACGAACAAAATTTCCTCCAAAGTGTAATTGTTAAGTATAAATTCTATTCTTTTTATTTTAATTTTCTGCCCACAGTCTTGGAAGTCCTTTGAGGTTCGGTCGAATTGTTGTTCTTTTGTAAAAGTTTCTTCAGCAGCATACGAAGGAGCATCTGGTTCCTCCAGTAGAAAAACTATATCCTCGCCATTCAACCATTGCTCATACTTAGAAGAGAACCGCTCAATCCTTTTACCAGCGAAATTCCACTTCTTATCAATTTTCAACATCAACAATTTTATGTTTTTTTTTAGTTCATTTCCGCATTATCCGATATACAAAGGTTAATCTTTGTATGTATGTTACTATATATTTTTTCAAGTCTTTCATTTTTAGGGTAGCTTTGCCAAAATTGGAAAAATTCTTTTCGTGAAATTATATAAGATGGAACTGAAAATCGAAAAATTTAAAAAATTAAAAATTACACATTTTTGCAAATCAGTGCGCTACAATCGGCTTATATGGGCAGAAACTAGATAAAATTCTCTACAATATGAATCTACTTTTATTGAGTTACTAAGGGGTACTCACTTTTTTTGTTGCTACTAATCTAAAAAATTTACAATTCCTTGTTGTTTTTTTTAAGAAAAAAAACACCAAAATTCGAAATTATTGATAAATATTTTACCTGGATTATCCATGACTCGTACTGAATAGATATCGTTTAAAAAATTGCGGTTTATATTAAATTTATTACCGCTAAACGCATTTAAACCGATTAATCAATATCACCCGGATTTCACAAATTTCCGCACAAATCCACCGTTTGTCGAAGATTGGTGGCAGCTAATTACCCGAAATTTTGCGCACACGACTTTTAGGAATTGCCCTCTAACATAAACACATTTTCGCTTTTATCTGTCACTATGACTTTTTTCCACCTGCCGCCTTATAGTCGAAACACTGTGCGCCATTTGGGTGAGAACGTATGACCATTTGTGTAATGTGATTATGTGTGTTGTTTTAAACGATTGGCGATTTTGCACTTCCATCGCGTTGGTATCGGGGCTCCGTGTTCCGCTTGCGCCGATGTTGAGTGGATGGGCGGGAAGTCCGAGATTCCGTTCCTTACCGATGCTGCGGTTGAGTGAGTGGACGGAACATCCGAGACTCCATTCCTCGACAGTGTTGTTTTTGAGTGGGTGGACGGAGAACCCGAGATTCCGTTCCCCGACGGCGTCGTTCCGTTGTGGGTTGGCGGAAAGACCGCGATTCCCCTCCCTGCTGGCGTTGCTCTCTTATGGGTGGACGGAAAGACCGAGGTTCCGAGTTCTGCCTATAAAAAAACCGTTCCCTGTGAAAAATTCGATCTAAAAAAGCCCTGGATTTATTTTACTGCTCCCGGAGTTTTAGGTTGTAAAGCCTATGAGAATCGTAGATAGAGCTTCTTTTCCAGTAATTGCCCTGCCTCTCTGTCTGAAGTGCTTTTTTATGGTTAATTTTTTGATGAGCTGCCCGTTTCCCCCGATATAATTAATATTTCGACAAATTTTCGCCCTTTTTGGATTATTTCGTAAATTTTGGGGTATATTCTATGTAATTGGGGGATAAACAAAACCCGTGGAGGTTAAGATGATAGTATTAAAGCTAATTTTAATTTTTAAATTTTAAAAAATGAAATTTGAGAAGGTTTAAAATATAGGTAAAGGTTTTTTGGGTTTTCTTTGTTGAGGTAATGGACTGTATTAATTGTAGATTTTTTTTTTTGGAAGTGGAATTCCGGTTAGAGTTAAGATTGTTATACTTACTGTGCTTTTGTAGGGTCCTCTTCTTCATTGCCAGTGGGGAGGCGTATCAGTTTGACGAGTGGTCTCGTCACTTGGCCTCGGGCGGTCATGATTTCGACCACTCGAATTCGGTAGTCGAAGCCAGGGTGGAATTTGACCACCCTGCCCAGTCTCCATTCATTGGGGGGAAGGTAGTCTTCTTTACGACCACCAAATTCCTGATTTTCATATTTGTTTTGGGTGCCTCCGTTTGTAACATTTTTGGAGTTGGACTAGGTATTCGGACTTCCAACTTTTACAAAAGGAGTGACGTAGGGTTTTAAGTTTTGTCAACGGTTTGTGACCGATGGTGGGTTTTCGTTGGCATCGGGTTCTGGAGGAGCAAACATGTGACCTCCAACTAGGAAGTGCCCAGGCGTTAGTGGTTCCAGATCGGCTGGATCATTTTAGGAAGGGGTTAAGGGCCGCGAATTTAGGCAACACTCAATTCTGCACAATAGCCTGGCAAACTCCTCGAATGTGTATTTGGAGTTTTGAGCTATTTTTGTGAAATGTTTATTGAAACTTTTCATGTGAGGAGCTGCAGCAGGAATAAAGTGCCACGCTATTTCTTGAAGGAAGTAAAGTTCTTTAACGGTTCAACGCCAATTAAGTAAGTAAATAAATAAAGTGCTAGTGTGACTTCGGTGATAGAACCGCATTACATATGATAGGACTCGCAAAGCCCTTCGTAAGTCCGAGAATCTCATTGAAAGGTCGCCTTCATCGTGACTGATTTTTGCGACATGGGCCTGTATCCGCTTCTCCTCGATGGTTGTATGGTAGTCCGGTTCCTGAGTTGACCATTCTGTAATGCCTTCTTGCAGCCAAGAAGGGCTTTCCCACCACAGGGAATTGTTGACGAGTTCTTCCGCTGGTATTCCTCTGCTAGCCAGGCCTGTTGGATTTCAGGCTGAGTCCACATGACGCCAATCCGTGGATCCAAACCGGTCTACTATTTTTGTGATGCGATGAGAAACAAATGTTGACCAAGAGCATGGGGGGTTTTTGTATCCGTGCTAGAACATTAGCAGAGTCAGTCCATATAAATGTTGTGTGCAGGCCTAGGCTGAGGTTACTGTTGATTGCCTCTAGGGTTTCGGCCAACAATACGGCACCGCATAATTCCAGTCTTGGTAGGGAAATGGTTTTGACCGGTGCTACTCTTGATTTAGCTAGTAGCAAATTGATATCATTTCTACCTAATACCTAGGGCCTTAACCATACTCGCGTCTTCCAATTCGAGAAAATCTTTATTCTGGAGGTGGGCTTTGGCTAAACCTTTCAGAAGTTTGTCGCAATTGGCCGAACATTTTGGTAGCGAAAATCCTGCTGACTCCATTACAGTGATTACCTCTTCCCTTGCCTTCATGGTGGCTTCGATAATTTCTCCTCATGCTAGTACGTCATCAACGTACATGGCTCTTCTCAGGATATCGGCTGCGATCGGGTATTCGGGTTCCACGTCTTCCGCAGGTTCAAAAAGAGTCCTGATCGCGAGGTAAGGTGCACAGTTCACACCGAATGTGACTGTTTTCAACTCTTAAAGGTGAGTAGGCTGCGAGGGGTATTTAAGAAATATTATGCGTTGGTATTTCATATCAGTAGCAATATTTGGCGAAAAATTCTTTCAGTGTTGCTATTAAAAACATACCTAAAGAATAGCCAGAATGGTCAAGTCGCTTTGTAGGACTGGACCCGGATAAAGGACGTCGTCCAGACTGACGACATTTGAAGTAGGCGAAGATGCGTTGAAAACCACCCTTACTTTGGTGGTGGTGCTTTCATCTTATTTGACGGCATGGTGTGGGAGAAAGTAGTTATTGCACTCGTCTCCACAAATTCGTTCATTGATACGCGACATATGCCCTAATGCTTCGTATTCTACCAACACTCTTTGGCTAACCGCGTTTCCATCCTAAAGAATTGAGAGCACGCAATCTTAAGAGACGGTCCTAGCTGCATGCTTTCGGGAAAATTTTGCTTAAATGGAAGCGATGCCCTCGGTTGTTCGAGTTGTTTTATTTTTATACAGCTCCTCACAATAAATTTCGTCGTTATTTTAAGGCTTTTTACTCGGGACATTTTCTAACTCCCAAAACGATCGTAGGGTCTTGTCTAGCGTTACGCCGCTGACGAATGATAATCGCTTCTCGGCAGGTGTTGCTAATTTCATTTGGTCGGTTAATATCCAGCCAAATACGGACTCTTGAGCGATGAGAGTCCCTAGATTATCTTTTTTGATACCCCCTAACATTATTTTGCCGTAAAAATATAAGATTAGGGAAAGCTTGTAATGTGGTTGGGTTTACCTGGCAGGTTGGAAGGTTTCCCGTCAACTGTGGCAAAACCAACACAGTGGTGCTAATACACGTTAATGGATCATCGTAAGTGATCGCAGTTCAGTAACGCACGCTTCTTTCACTTGCGCGGAAACCTGATTAGTTATGCCCGAGACGTGGGCAGACAGCCTAGTAGGCGGCAAGTTGTTATGGCGTTTGCGCCTTTCTGTAATAAAGGTGCATTCGGACCCAGAATCTATTAAGGCACGCGCCGAAATATTGTTATTTTGTAAAATACGTTGACGGGTGCTGTGCCTAGTAAGACTCCCGTACTGAAATTTGAGAAACATGATGTGACATTGTTCACATTGTTGTTGTGCTTATTTGCCGCATCACGCCTCTGCATTGCTTGGGCTGAAGTGCATGGGATGTTGTCATTGGGGTATGATGCTTTGGGCTTACCCGCAGGTGTTGATGCACTGCCTGAATATGTAGGAGGTTGTGATGTCTTAGGTGGCAAGTGCTGTAGTTATATGAGCTAGTGCACCTAGACACAGTATGTCCCGAGGAGAGGCAATTGATACAACCGTTGTTACTATTAATAAAGTTTTATCTGTCAAGGGCAGTTTTGTCACGGAACCTCGGACAGTTGAGGAGTTTGTGCTCGTTGGACTTGTACATCCTGCACGCGCACTTCGTCACGCTTGTTTGAAAGGCGCTAAGCTTTCAGTGCGAAGGATCAATATACTGTTTGCCGTTCTGCTGTTTCAGGGCTTTGGTAGTATCTTTACCGGTAATACCCGAAACAGTTTCCAGTGTTTGGAATCTATGGGCCAAGAATTTGTCCATTACTTCCCATTGGAGATTTCTGTCTTATTGTCAACTATCTGCTCCCAGAGAGCTAAGGTGCTTTCTGGCAGTTTGGTCGAGAATAGGTAAGTAATGATGGCATCCCAGTTTGAGACGTCGATAAAATGCATTTTAAGAGACGCGATACAATTATTGATCTCGTGTTGCAGCTTCTCAATGGAGTTACCACACTCACTCTCAATTTTTTCTAAACTAAATAAAATCTTTAGTTGTGCGTTGATCAGGATACATTTGTTTTCGTACCTGTCATTTAAATTCTTCCATGCTGTGACGAAACCGTCGTTCGTGAGCTGGCACTTTTGAACAATTTCCTTCGCTTCCCCCTGAGTCTTTTGAATAAGGTAATACAACCTCTCGACATTAGACAGACTCTTGTTGTTGATGTATATGGCCACGAACATGGCCCGGAAATTTGGCCAAGATAGGTAATCGCCCTTAAATACTTCGGTGTCCCAAGGAGGCAGCCGGATATTGCATTCACGTTCGCGCTCTCCTTGAGGTCGAACCTCACTATATTTTTCGTGCTTTTTCAATTTAGCTTGAAGTTTAGCCATATTGGACATGCATCGCAGGAATACGTCATATGCCGTTTTATGTTTGATCTTGAGTGTCAGAGCCAAGTAACTCATCGAGAGCGGTCTCTGCTTTTGTTCACTTAGCTTGCAACTCTTTTTGCTGTATTGCCAGTGTGTGGACTGTGTGCAGAGCCGTACTTATATCATTATAGTCGGCCTCAATCTCGGTTATTCGATTAGACAATCTTATAAAAGCTTTCATATTTATGGACGAATGGTGGTGAGCGAATTAAATACGACTGAAATAAACTAGCTTTTTTCCGACAGACAAGCGTAAATCCCTTTGTAAAACTTGGCTGTGGTAAGTATGTAACCTTTATTTGTGAGGCACGGTACATACACGAAATAATATAGGAAATTTTGGCAATTTTACTCACTACCCGACTCACACGAGAGAATTAAATTTGCTGATACGGATATTGTTGTGCGTTTTGGCAGTGATATACAGGGACCTTAGGCTCAGTGAATTGATATAAAGGGCTCAGTGAATTTCGACTTTCTACTTGCTCCTAATCTTACTTCTAAGAGATCGCTGTGGTAAAAACCCTTTGCTGATCTCTCCAGTCGGTTGGAGTAAAACCCTCCTACCGAACATAACTAGACGCAAATGAGGTCGAAACCCTCAGATACGTATCTGATCCTTGGTAGAAACCCACGGACTCGTATACCTGTCTCCTGAGCAAGTAGTCCTTAACTTTAGACACGATTAAGTACACCTTACCTCTGGTGGGGGAAAGTACCTGATTTGAATAAAGTTTTCTTAGTAGGAATTGGAAATCGGAGCCCAGGAAAAAAGTTCCCTAACCTTGAGCAGTATCTGGTACCCCTTACCACTAGTGAGGGGAAGACCAGACTTACAAAATGTCTGAAGCCTTTAAAATGAACGTTTGCTGTAAATTCACGTAGTATCTGATACCACTTACCAATGGTGGGGGGAAGTACCAGACTGACGCAAATATTTCACTTTTATCACAAGAAATGGGGTTACCAATGCCACACAGACACTTTGTTCACCAAAAAAAAATAGTGCCAAAACTAAAATGACAACGTACCTTTTTCTACTCTCGTGAATCTGGATGGGTAAGCTGATTTTTTGCCGGATGCCGCTGGGCTCTGTTAACTGCCGCGTATAGTATCACTTTAACGTTAATATAGGTGCTGATATCAATTCTGATTCCGCGATCGTAAGGACCACGAAAAACCCTTGGGCAAAGTCTCGCAAGTCCCCAGAGGTTTTATTGGCATATGAGACGAAAGAGCAGAAAATAAAGGATTAAGGCAGTATGTTATATTCGTTATTACACAATATATATGATTTATTTAAAGGATGTATGTTGTAATAATAAAATACCGTGACTCGTTTGAAGACCGTTTATTCAGTGACTGATCTGGATGAATACAATGTATGTATGCATAACTAATGTTACAATGTTGAACTACAGTTAGTGAATATGAGAGGTGTGAATATAGAGAGCGAAGTAATAATATAAATGAAGAAGAGTACTTAAGTAAGTTTAAGTTGTACTTTTCTAACTTCAGCTTCATTCTTTGTAACTTAGCTGAGGGTATTTTTGAATAGTCTTTTTTCATAATTCCTAGTAAGGGCTTCTGGTCTGGGATCACTTCAATGTGACGACCATATATATATATGAATGAAATTTCTAGCATGCAAATACACCTGCCAACATTTCCTTTTCTATGTGTGCATATCGTGTTTCTGCATCTGTGAGACTCCTAGAAGCGAAGCAGATAGTTCTTTTATTCTGCATAAGAACGCTGCCTAAACCATCTTTTGATGCGTCCGTTTGAATAAAAATTTTGTCTCTAATTTTAAAGGGTCTTTAATGTCGGAGCATTCAAGATTAATTTTTTTATTCTTGCTAAACATGTATCATGTACCGGCATCCATGCAAAAACTACGTCCTTTTACTTAAGCGCTCTTAGTGGACTACTTACTTCAGAAAAGTTGGGTATAAACTCTCTCAAATAATTTATAAAACCCATTAGCCTTTGTAAATCTTTTTTGGTTTTCGGCGTTCCAAAATCCTCAATGCCTTTCAATCTTTTAGCATCATGGCTGATACCTTCACTGGATATGAGGTGTCCTAAAAATCTAACTTCCTTTTGTTTTTATTGGAGCTTTTCTTTATTAAATTTAACATTTCTTTCTCGAGCCCTTTGCAAAACTAACTGAAGAGTTTTATTATGTTCTTCCTCATTCTCTGCGGCTATGAGGATATCATCGATATAAACGATCACATTCTTTATATCCGAGAAGTTTGCTTCATTGGCCTTCTGAAAGACTTCAGGTGCTATTTGAATGCCGAAAGGCAGACGCTTGAATCTGTAGCAACCAAACGGGGTACTAAACGTACAAAGATTTTTCGATTTTTCATCCAAAGATATCTGCCAGAAGCCTTCTTTTAAATCTAAGACCGTAAAAATGTTTTTATTAGTTAAGCTTGTTTTTATTTGTTCAAAAGTAGGAGTTTAATAGAAGTTATTTTTTATACACCTATTCAGTTCTTGTGGGTTCAGGCAAATCCGCAATTTTTTGTTGGGTTTTTCTTCTATAACAATGCTCGAAATCCATTCGCTTGCCTTGTCCCATTTCTCGATAATTTTTTTTTCGCATACATTCATTAATTCAGTTTTAAGTGGTGACCTAAGTGCTAGAGGTACCCGAGATGCTGATCTTGCAAACGGTTTTGCATTTTCATTTAATTCTATTGAAACATTTTTTTAAAAATGGCCTAAACCTTCAAAAACACTATTATTTTTTTAAATGAAATCTTCTTTACTCATATTTTTAATGCTATCTATTCGCTCAATGAGACCTAAATTACAACAAGCCTTAAGACCCAAAATCGGAATAGAGCTGACTTCACTACTTATTATGAAAAATTTAATCATCTGAGTTTTCTTTTTTGGCGTACATATCACTTCTACGATGCCGATATTATCAATTTTGCTTCCATTGTACGCTATTAAAAATTCTGAGCTATTCCTTACCTTAAGATTTTTGTAATCCTTGTTATGTAGCTGGCTTTCAGTGGTAAGACAGAGGTGGCGTGTGGCATGGTGGCAAGCCCCTGTTAGCTCGTCGGACGGAGTGGGGTTTCATATTTTTGTACTACCGACTGTTTTCTTTATTTATTGTAAATTTGTTTTTTGGTTTCGGGTTTACAGTCCAATGAATCAGAAAAACGCCTTTTTTATTTTCTCGCCAACGTTTCGACCTTTTATTTTGGTCTTCTTCAGGGCCTAATGACAAAAAATATAAAACTTAGTATATAAGGCCTTGCATTGCAAAAGAGGGTTAATAATTATTAATTACATATACACACAAAAGTACATATATAACACAATTATTGATATCACAGATTCTTACTCAAAATTACTGCGTTCTTCCTTGTACAGTTGTTTTGTATAGATGTTTTGTTTTCTGCATTGTGCAGAAATGGTCATATATGAAATTTTAAATTATAAATTTATAAATTTGAATAAAATTTAAAAGAAATAGGTAATAAAATGAACACAATGTAAATTCAAACAACAAACTATATATATAAGTATTTGACGTTTGTTGATATTTTGTCAGCCGGTTCGTGCTTGATGGACTATGTAGAGCAGCTGATGATTGTTGACATCGTTAGAAAATACACGTATAGATGTCGCTGATATTTTTAGCTTCTACGCTTCTTTTATTAACGCAGTTTTTATCAACTTTAATAAATATTTCTTCTAATAGGATTCTTTTTCCCCAACTTTTCTCTCTAGCCAATACTTTAGTTCCTTCGAAATCAAATCTATGTCCAAAAGTAATAGCGTGGAGGGCGAGTGCACTTTTTTCTGTTTCTTTCTTCTCAACAGTTTTTCTATGTTGATTTAGGCGTTAGTATAAATGTTGAGATGTAGTGCCTATGTAATTTTTTCTTCGCTGGCAGTCAATACAGTCTATTTTGTATACAACGTTCTTTTCTTTATTTGTTGGTATTTTGTCTTTAATCTTGTTGTACATTTTCCCAACATTGTTTTTATTTTTGTACGCAAAACGGACGTTGGCAGTGAACTCTTTGAATTTGTTTGTAATACATTTTGTAATATGCGGGAAATATGAAATTGTCATAGTTTTAATTTCTGCTAATTGTTGTTGAGCGTTGGTGCTCGTTAATATTGGGTCGGTGTTTTTGTTGTTGATGGATATTTTATAATGATTTATTAATCTTGAAACCAATTTTGGCGGATAATCGTTCGCTTTGAGGATGCCTTTTATAATTAATTTGTTCTTGTTGTGGTATTTTTCATCACTTAAGTTAAGAACTCTGTTTATTAACCCTTTTGCGGTGCTGATTTTTTGGGTTAATGGATGTATTGACCTATAATTCAAAATACGACCTGATGAGACTGGTTTCAGAAACGCACAGGATGGAACCTTTAACACGGACTGGTACCGTAAACTAGTCTCATCAGGTCGTATTTTGAATTATAGGTCAATACATCCATTAACCCAAAAAATACCACAACAAGAACAAATTAATTATAAAAGGCATCCTCAAAGCGAACGAATATCCGCCAAAATTGGTTTCAAGATTAATAAATCATTATAAAATATCCATCAACAACAAAAACACCGACCCAATATTAACGAGCACCAACGCTCAACAACAATTAGCAGAAATTAAAACTATGACAATTTCATATTTCCCGTATATTACAAAATGTATTACAAACAAATTCAAAGAGTTCACTGCCAACGTCCGTTTTGCGTACAAAAATAAAAACAATGTTGGGAAAATGTACAACAAGATTAAAGACAAAATACCAACAAATAAAGAAAAGAACGTTGTATACAAAATAGACTGTATTGACTGCCAGCGAAGAAAAAGTTACATAGGCACTACATCTCAACATTTATACAAACGCCTAAATCAACATAGAAAAACTGTTGAGAAGAAAGAAACAGAAAAAAGTGCACTCGCCCTCCACGCTATTACTTTTGGACATAGAATTGACTTCGAAGGAACTAAAGTATTGGCTAGAGAGAAAAGTTGGGGAAAAAGAATCCTATTAGAAGAAATATTTATTAAAGCTGATAAAAACTGCGTTAATAAAAGAAGCGTAGAAGCTAAAAACATCAGCGACATCTATACGTGTATTTTCTAACGACGTCAACAATCATCAGCTGCTCTACATAGTCCATCAAGCACGAACCGGCTGACAAAATATCAACAAACGTCAAATACGTATATATATAGTTTGTTGTTTGAACTTACATTGTGTTCATTTTATTACCTATTTCTTTTAAATTTTATTCAAATTTATAAATAAGTCCTATAATTTAAAATTTCATATATGACCATTTCTGCACAATGCAGAAAACAAAACATCTATACAAAACAACTGGACAAGGAAGAACGCAGTAATTTTGAGTAAGAATCTGTGATTTCAATAATTGTGTTATATATGTACTTTTGTGTGTATATGTAATTAATAATTATTAACCCTCTTTTGCAATGCAAGGCCTTATATACTAAGTTTTATATTTTTTGTCATTAGGCCCTGAATAAGACCAAAATAAAAGGTCGAAACGTTGGCGAGAAAATAAAAAAGGCGTTTTTCTGATTCATTGGGGTGGGGTTTTGCGCACCAGCCTCACCAACAACTACACTAACAAAAAAGTAGAGTTCATGCCAAGTTCTAAAAAGAAAAGGGGAAAGCTGAAAGAGATACAATAGACGTAAGGGGAGCAGAGAGATAAAGGAGGGGGAAATCAAAAAAAAGGGGGGAAAAAGGTGGAGGCCTGTCTAGTCAGGTGGAGTTTACCCACCCTCTTCGCGTATCTTACGCGATTCCATGGGCGCCGTGCTGACTCCTCTAATTTTACGGCGCCCCCAAACCTGACTCAAGTCTGTCTGTTTACAAGTCTATTAGGCCATCACCCCTACGTCCCCTCTTAAGCCCAGAGCAACACCCGCACCAAAGATCATACGATCAGCCCTTCATTGCAGTGATCAACAAAAGCTCAACTCTTAAAATTCCAAATCGTTATAAGCATATCTTTATTTATAAATTTTAACGTTAAACCTATCTCCTACTAAGAGTGACTCTTCAGATATTTTCACAAATCAAAAAGGACATCTATAAAAGCTTAAACTCTAACAATTTTCCTTAATATAAGAATTCCAAAAATATGAATTATTCAAAAAAGAAAACAAAATAAAAATTAAAAATTTGAAAATTAGTCGAAACAACAATACGCTAATCAAAAATCCAACGTTAGCTATCGCTTTAACAACCAATATACAAGCAAATACCCGTATGTTATCTTAACTTAGTATTTGATACCAAAAAGGCAAGAAAAATATATTTGATCAAAAAGAAGTAAACGAGAAAAATAATCTGGTGTACGTGAACAGGCACACCCTAATGGTTGCCGTATCTATCTATGTCTTTTAACATCTTTAAAATTACAAAAAAAACCAAATTCATATATATGTGGCAGAAACTCAAACGCTAAGCAAAAATTAAAAGTAAATCCCTGACCTAGGCTAAGGCATTAGGTATAGCGGTCATTGACATATATACAAAGAAATGGAACACAAATAGTATTGTCAATTTTCTCACTCACCTGATCTCAGCACATCAGCATTGTAGGCGCCTTCAAGCTGCGGGGACCTGTGAGGAAGGGAAATTCACATACATATGTCTTTGCCTACTCATAAAAAAAAATTCCTTTTACTGCCTGAGCAAAGTTTCAATGGAGTGTTTGAATGTCACCGCGATCACTCACTCGCGATAGCGGGCGGCGAGTGGGTGAATTACGCAATTTTAACAAAATAAAAAAAATAAAAAAAAACCAAGAGGAAAACGCGAAAACTATAAGTGACAAAGAAATATAGAAAAAAACCGAAAAAAAATAGAAAGTTTAAAAACGAGAAAGAGAGAATTACAAAAAAATCGAGGAGAGAAGCTCCAAATCGGCAATTAAATGCTAGTGTATTTTTGAATATAACCCTAATTAAGAAAACTTAAGAAAAATTACTACCAACTAAATGTAAAAAGAGAGAGGGGGCTAAGATACTTGGCTTGGATATCATAAGTGGTTTCAGGCTCTGGATCAGGGACTGATATCAGTCTTAGACCGGCCATAGTGACGAATGTCACGCGTGATTAGTTATCACGTCCTGCACGAGGTGCCCCTGCTTCTACTGATAATGGCGGATCTGTCCTCTCTAGACTCGATAAAACCCGCACCCCCTGAGTCATTGTGCCGAGCTCAGAGGAGGGAGGACTCTTTAAGAGTCAAGATCGGTACACAACGGTGACGAACTGGACTGTTTTAGGGCTTTGATTTCACATTATTTTTTGACTTGATGACTTTGGGCTGGTAGGTGCGGTATTCTGCCACTTTAGTAGGTCGGGGTGAAACCCTACCGAAATGGCTGGTAGGCTAATGCTGCACCTGCCCACGTCCCGTTAAAACCGTGGCGGGCCTCAAGGTACGTTCCGGCTCCGTCGCCGTTAAGTTGGTGGTGTAGGTGCGGTTGAAGATTTTCCCGCTTCGCGTCCGGTCTGGCTCTGAACGCATTACTCATAAGGTAATGCGTCAACCCTCGCGTGGCCTCCCTGCGTAGCATAGATAACCACGAGACCGTTAAAGGGCGACTACACAATCGGCTCCGGATAGCGGCCTTGAGGGGGGACTTTTTTAGAATGACAATACTAATACGAATCCGCCAAGGATGGGGTGCGGAAGAAGAGCCTTTTGATGTAAATCCGTCAAATCAATCTTCAGCAGTCTAAGGCGGCTTCCGCAAACTTGTTGCTCTGCCTTGAAAAAGGCGGAGTGGATATAGTCCTTGTCCAGGAGCCGTGGCTGAGTAGTAACGGCAGTAAGATTTCTGGATTAAGGACTGGAAAATTCAACACCTTGGTGCATGGGGAGGCAAGTAGGCCTAGATCCTGTGTGCTTGTTAAAAAAAGAGATTAAAGCTTTTATTCTCTCTAATTTCAGCAATGCTGACGTAACCACGGTCTGCCTCGAGCGAGGAAGTAATGAAATGTGGGTGGTCTCAGCGTACATGCCCCACGGGGACGTAGAGGGGCCACCACCTGCGATACTGGGTGCAGTCACCGCTGAAGCAAGGCGAAGAGGTGTTGGCGTGATCATAGGTGCCGATGCTAATACCCATCATAGCATTTGGGGAAGCTCGGATACCAACACTAGAGGTGAGTCTTTATTTACTTTTATTGTAGATGAGGGACTTTGTATATGTAATAGGGGGAATGACCCGACTTTTATTACTGCGGTAAGGGAGGAGGTCCTGGACCTCACCCTGGTTAGTAGAGAACTGGAAGGTCGGATATCTGGATGGAGGGTTCTCAACGAGCACTCCTTCTCTGATCACCGATATATTCAGTTCTCAGTGAACGAAGAACGTCCCGGTAAAATATCTTTTAGGAACCCTAAAAATACTAACTGGGACTTGTATAGTAGGAAGCTGGGAGAGCTACTGCCTGCGGTGCCTATCATTAGTTCGGGCCTGTCCGAATCTGAGATAGACGTTCTGGTGGAAAACTTCACCTCGGCAAGCAATAGCGCCTTTCAGCTGTCCTGCCCATTGAAAAATTACAGGGGGAAGGGCAAGCCGCCCTGGTGGTCGGATTCTCTTGACGAACTAAGAGCGTCCAGTCGGCGGCTCTTCAACAGAGCCAAGAGGAGTAAATTACCCTCGGACTGGGAGCTCTATAAGGTGAGTCTGGGGATTTATAAATATGAAATAAGGATAGCCAAGCGAGATGCATGGCGAAGCTTCTGCGAAAACGTAGAAGGCTGCAATGAATCCGCGAGATTTAGAAAAATACTCTCTAGGAACCCCGCTCCTATGGGGTATCTGAGAGATGAAGGTGGGGACTGGTCGATGAGTAGCGAGGAGTCCCTAAGGCTTTTACTGGACAATCATTTTCCCGATGTCCCAGTTGCGCAGGCATCTTCGCCTGCATGGTCGACGGTCGTTGGCCATGCAGAAGTTCCTGCCATTCCAATACGGGAAAGTCAAATAACCTGGGCTATAGGGTCGTTCAAGCCCTATAAGTCTCCGGGCCCGGATGGAATCATTCCTGCGCAGCTTCAAAGGTCTTTGGGGATTTCCTGCCGCTGGTTGGCCATCATATATACTAACTGCCTCAGGCTTAACTATATCCCGAAGTCTTGGCACACGGTTAGGGTTATTTTCATTCCGAAGGCCGGCAGAAGCTCTCATGTATCACCTAAGGATTTCAGGCCAATCAGTCTCTCGTCGTTTCTTCTTAACACGTTTGAGCGGTCGATTGACCTGTACCTACGGGAAAGGATACCTCGGGGGTTACTTTCGGCTTCACAGCATGGGTACTGCAAGGGCAGATCGACGGAAACGGCTCTCCATTCGATTGTAAAGCAAATAGAGGGGTCCCTAGAACACAAAGAGTATGCTCTGGGTGCCTTTTTAGACATCGAGGGAGCTTTTAACAATGTCTTACCGGGGGCAATCGAAAGAGCTCTGGTGGGTTTAGGAGTCGAGGCGACTCTGGTTGCATTTATTAGCAAACTTCTATGCGGCAGAATTGTCGCAGCGGAGTGGGGTGGGGCCATAATTAAGAGGAAGGTGTGCAGGGGCACGCCACAGGGGGGTGTCCTATCTCCTCTCCTCTGGGTTGTGGTAGTCAACGAGCTTCTTGTGGAGCTGGAAGCCAATGGTTGTCGGGTGGTTGCCTATGCGGATGACCTCGCTATCCTAGTCAGAGGCAAATTTCTGGGCACCCTGCGCGATGTTCTGCAGGGCTACCTGGATACTGTGGCTAGGTGGGCTGAGTCATGTGGGTTGGCGGTCAACCCGGGAAAAACGGAATTGGTCCTTTTCACAAGGAGATATAAGATGCCCGATTTCAGAACGCCCTCGATTGGAGGGGTACCGTTGGTACTTTCTGATAGGGTTAAATATTTGGGGATTGTTTTGGACAAGAAACTGTCCTGGAGACCCAATGTGGAAGATCGGGCCAGGAAGGCCGCCATTGCCTTGTACTGCTGCAGAGGAGCTATCGGAAAGAGATGGGGACTCTCGCCAAGAATAGTACACTAGCTTTATGAGATGGTGGTCAAACCGATTCTGCTATATGGGGTGCTGGTCTGGTGGAAAGCACTGGACACGGCGAGCACCTCCAAAATGTTAGTGTCAGTGCAACGGACGGCGCTGATCGGTATCAGTGGCGCTCTCAGAAAAACACCTACCTTGGCATTGAACGTCATGCTGAACATATACCCAGTAGATATTGCGGGAAAGGCGGCCGCGGCAAGGTCGTTGGTCAGGCTTCGTGATATGGGATATAGACTTTCTGACCGCAGACACTCTAGCCTTCTTACCAGTTTCGACTTCATCCCGGACAGAACGGACTACTGTATGCCGATAACTGCTCCCTATACAACCTTCACTCCAGTTATTCCAGAGAGAGAGGATTGGAGAAGTGGAATTATCTGGGGCATGGGACCGGTTAACTTGTTCACGGATGGGTCAAAGCTGGATGGAAAGGTTGGTGGGGGGGTCTTTTGTCAAGAGCTAAATTTAAGCCGCAAGTTTAAGTTGGCTGATCACTGCAGTGTATTCCAAGCGGAAATTGCTGCGATTAAGGATGCGGTGGATGGAATGCTATCCAGTGCTATCACGGTTAGGGAATTTAACATCTACTCTGATAGCCAAGCGGCTATCAAGGCCTTGAGCTCAACTACAGTGCGATCGAGGGTGGTCTGGGAGTGCCTGACCTCGCTTGCGATTGCATCGAATTATTTTACAATTAAGATTATCTGGATCCCGGGTAACTGTCAAGCGGATCTCTTAGCCCGCATCGGTACAACTGAACCGGATGAAGATGGCTGTAGGGATTTCGGGATCCCGCTGGCCACCTGTGGATTGCTCCTCCATAGCTGGGCCTCGAATCAGCTCAGCAAACGTTGGGCGGATACCACGTCTTGCAGGGTAGCAAGATCTTTCTGGCCAAAAGTGGATGTCAGGAGGTCTGCTGAAATAATTGGGTTCACTAAGGCTCACCTATCAATGGTCATTGGGGTTTTGACGGGGCACTGTCCCATGGGTATCCATGCGGTACGTCTCAATATACTGGAAACTCCATCCTGCTGCAGCTGTATGGAGGATGATGAGGTGGAATCACCAAATCACTTTATGCTTGATTGTCCAGCTTTTGCCAGAACTAGGCGAAAGTACTTCGGTCGCGACTCACTTGGATCTCCCGAGGATATATCCAAAGTTGAGATCGGTATCATTCGGAGCTTTATCGTTGCTACCCAGCGATTCTCTAAGTAGCTAGATCTAAGTCACCGTTATTTTTGGTGTATGTGGTATCACAACGGACCTTCGTGTTGTCCAAGTGAGCTATCCTTATCAGGACAGCTACCACCTAACCTATCCTAAATGTAAAAAGAAATGCTGAAGTGAACAAAATAAATGACTATGTGATATGAAAAAAAACTATTGACAAAATTAATAAAAAAATTACAAGAAAATTCCAAAGTTAATATTACTAATAATAATCCAAAAAAGGGAAGGTGTGGCAAAATAGTGCAAAAATCCATTAAAAAAAGGAAAATCCATAAAAAAAAAGGAAATTCCAATAAAAAGAAACATGTGTCAAATGCCCTTTTATGCCCTCCTTGGGCGTTCGATATTGATGCCGTCGGCGATGGGGACGTCGCTGTGTTGCTGCTGCTGTTGTCGCTTCTTGACGTTGCGTGGGTGCTGGCGGCGTCGCTGTTGTCGCTGCTGCTGTGTACCAGCCACTTTCGGACACTTTGGCCGATCCTATCTCTTGCGCTCTCTCTCTCTCCCTTCTCCGAACTCTACTGATCGGCGGTCCCAATATTCCGCCGTTCCACCGTGATGTATGCGGGTAAGTATTCTGGCCCGTTTCCTTCGTTCCGCAAGAGAATTCGGTGGTAGGATGTTGGAGGGTTTTTTTTTCTTTTTCTTTTTCCGTGGGTTGGCGGTTTCTTTAATAAATTGTTTAAAAAGCCGCTACAACGGTACGACCGTATCGGTATTTTTTGCACATAAAAAATATATATATTAAATTTTTTTTTTTACTTGACTACTTTCACACGCGACTTTTCCGCAGCACGACCACGCACTATTGAGACAACTTTTCTAATGAATTTCTGAGTTTCGGTTAAATCTTCACATACCCGTATCTAAACGGAACTCCCTACATTTCACTCAAACACCACACATACATACGTACTTTGCTTTCGTTTTTCCACACGCACACACCCACGCATGTGCTTTCGTTTCATCAATTGAACACGCCCACGCATGCGCGTAGCAGCATCCTTCCATTAATGCTGCGCAACACGCCTAGATACCGGGATTAAGATACTTTTGTGTCTGAATGTGTGAATGTATATGGTTTGGTTGCTGGTGATGTTTTTGCCCTTAAGGCTGGCGTAACAGGCTCGCATTCGCCGATGGGACCTGCTCCATGGAGCGTGTGCGTAAAAAAGTTTCATACGCCACCTTTCCGTTTTGTCTTCTATAACAGCTCAACGTGTGGCCTCGACCCACGCCTCCATGCCGGGCAAGTAAAAACGTTTAAGTAATGTAAGTAATGTAAGTGTCTACCTACTACTCTATCACAGATCCACTTTTGGTCCTAAGCATCTAATTAATAAAATATCACAGTGTTAAAAAAAACTAAGGGTCAAGATTTGTTAGGGTAAATATCACAGATAGGGTTAAGGTCAGAGAAAGAAATAAAAATATCACAGTGGGCTATGTATAAATACGTAAATAATCCAAGAAATAAAACTAGATTATAGGGGGTAAATAATTGCAACAATAATTCAAAGCGGGTATAATAATCACTAAATGGTCAGGTAAGTGTATAAAATAAAATCACTGGGTTTAAAAAAAAATAAATACTAAATTAATAAGGAACATTTTTGTCAGGTACGTCAATAAATAGTTACATCGTCAGGCGTGCTAATAAATAGGTATAAATAAACAAATGTTAGTCAAAAGTTATTCAGACACAACGACACTTAACATATAACATTTAACATATATCTACTACTCTACTTCGCAAAAATGTCTTTAGCATAGTATACCCCTATCTTTTTCCCACTTGAATCACCCAGCTCATACATCGAATTTCCAATTGCCCTTAGTACTATACATTTGACTTGCTTGGGGGCAAGCTTGGCATTATAATGATCAATCTGAGAACTCTGCTTAAAATTTCGGCGGTATACCACTTGTCCAATTTGAAACCTAACATCTCTACCTCTTGTATCATTTACCTTTCTACTACGCTCGTGTGCTAACTTCAGCTCTTTCTTAATTTTTTCCCTAATCAATTGCAACCTATCGCCGTTTGTCTCCACTTCGCAGTCAACATCATACAGGGAGCCCAACTTCCGGCATAGCTCATATGATGCTGCATGCAGTATCATTGGCATACCGAAAGTGGCCTGATAGGGTGACATGTTGACTGCGGAGTTGACGGCACTTCGCAGAGCAAACGCCGCATCGCTAATGTGTCGGTCCCAGGTCTTTTGGTTTGCATCGATAAATGATCTTACGATCTGTAGTACTGACCGATTCACTCTTTCTGCGGCGTTTCCCTGCGGTGAATAAAACGCTGTCTTGATATGTGTAGTACCTTATTTTTCTAGGAGGGTGGCGAAAGTTCCTGAAACGAATTGTCTTCCATTGTCCGAATGGATGTATTCGGGTACCCCGAATATATGGAAGACTTCTCGTTCCAGAAATTTCACCACCTCGGCTGAAGTAGCTTTCCGCATGGGTTTCAAAAACACAAATTTTGTAAAATGATCTAAACATACAAACACGAAGACATTACCATCAGACGTACGAGGATAAGGACCAATAAAATCTACAAACAAACGTTGAAAAGGCCGTTCGGTTACATGTTGCTTTCCCATTAGCGGTTTGTGAAAAGCATTTTGCGTTTTACTTTCCGCGCAAACTTCAGATCCCTTTACATAACTACATACTTCAGTGACCATTCCTGGCCAGTAATATCTTTCGCGTAACCGCGACAAAGTTTTATGTATGCCCCCATGTCCTGCTGAGGGAGAGCTGTAAGCTGACTCTACCAACCCCTGCCGTAGTTCCGACGGAACCCAAAGCTTCCAGGCATGGTCCACTTGAAGAGCGTCTCCCCGGTCAAACTGAGTGCGTTTATATACGTATCCGTCAGATACGCATAGGTCTGGCAACTTGTCCTTGTTTTCTGCCACTGTGTTTCGCAATTCGCAGTATTCGTCGGAGTCAAAATATGGCGAGTCTAGACATACGTCCATCACTCTATCATTGGGTATTATTTCTTCCATATCCATTCGGGAATGGGTATCCGGTACAACGTTCTGCGAGCCTTTTCGATGCTCTATATCAAAGTCGAAGCTTTGGAGTTTTAAACTCCATCTAGCGAGTCGTCCTACAAGATCCTTTTGATTCATAAGCCATTTTAAACTTGCATGGTCTGTTATTATGGTGAAAGGCAAGCCCTCCACGTAAGGTCGAAATCTTTTGACGCTTAGAACCGCTGCGTAACACTCCAGCTCGGTGACGCTATAATTTCTCTGAGCCTTGTTTAGTTTTGCTGACATGTAGGCGATTGGTCTCTCGTTATTGTCTTCGTCTAGTTCGAAAAGAACCCCGCTCACTCCGTCTGTCGATGCGTCACATTGAATATAAAACCGTCTGTTAAAGTCCGGATGAGTAAGCACTGGCGCCGATATCAAACTTTGTTTGAGTTTGTCAAATGAAATTTTGGCGTCGTCAGTCATTGTAAATTTCTTAATCTTTTCCTTAGTGAGGCATTCGTGCAGCGGAGCTGCAATAGTCGCGTAATTTTGTATGAAACGTCGGTACCACCCTGACATGCCCAAGAACCGTCGCAACTGCTTCCGGGTTTTTGGTTCAGGAAAGTCCCTCACAGCTACTACCTTGTTAGCATCCGTACGGATACAGCCATCCCCTACAACATATCCGAGGTATCGGACCTCTTTATAGCAGAATTTACTTTTTTCGACATTTATCGTTAAGTTTGCTTCGAGCAGACACCGAGCGACCTTTTCTAACAAACATATATGGGACGAAAAATCTTCAGAACAAACTAACAAGTCATCAAGATACACAAACACACATTCACGTAACACAGCGGGTATAACCTTGTCCATTAATCGACACATTCTTTGTGCCACGTTGCACAGTCCAAAGGGCATTACTGTAAACTGATAGAGGGGTCTCCCTGGCACAGTGAACGCTGTCTTCTCCCTGGACCTTTTTTCCAACGGAATCTGCCAGAAGGCGTCCTCCAGGTCTATGGCTGATATATACCTCGTATTTTGCAGCCGGCTAAGAATTCCGTCGACATGAGGGAGTGGATAGACGTCCTTGATTGTACGCTCATTAACCTTACGCGCATCAAGACAAAGACGAGAATTCCAGCTACTATTTGATTCTTCTATTACACCCATGCTAAGCATTCGGTCTAGTTCTGCGTAAACTAGTTTTTGTATCGCTGGTGAGATGGGGTAATGGCGTTGTTTGACAGGAAGGTTCTCATCGCGTACTTCTATTACATGTTCTTCTAATCCGGTTCGACCTAATCCTAAGGCAGCGAACGACGGGAATTGTGCTTTTACCCTCTCTAGAACTACTGTTTGGTCGGGAGTCAACACATGTTGTACTGCATCAAAAGACAAATCCCCCTCGGCGGGTACGAGTTCTGCTACGGCCGTGTGGGTTGGTCGAGCTACAGGGTCTCTGCCTACTAAATTTAACTCAAACACCCTCCAAAAATCGATTCCGAGGTAAACCTCTTGTTGAAGTCCTGGCACTATCAAGAACTCTAGGCCCTACACATCTCATTCCACATCACTGGTAACGTGATAACTCCTTCCACTGGAGTCTCTCCTCCGTTAGCTGTTTTAATCGATTGGTTAGTGATGGGAAGAATACTTTCTTCATTACCCTCTAAAAAGTGTGTGCTATCTTTACCCAGACAACAAGCTCCTGCCCCTGAATCAAGTAAGGCTAGCGCCTCTTTACCCCCTATCTTAACTTGCGCAAAAAATCTATTGTCACCTTTGACTGTAACGATCGTCGATATTATTTTATGCTGAATTCTCTTAAACATTTTCCGCTTCTCTCTCATTTTCTGTATTTTGTTAAAGTTTTTTGTTTTTCTTTTCTTTATTATTTCTTCGCAAAATATCCTCCTACGTGCTTCCTCATACTCCATTTTCCTGATGTGTAGGCTCTTCAAATCCCGTTGCTTTCTCTGATCTAAACTACTCTCAGCTTTTATACTTCCTTCTCTTTTTAAAATTTTTACTGGTTGTTGTCCGGGCGATCCTTCTCCTGACTGAGTGCCCCGGTCATCTCCGCCAGGTTGCCGTTTCCCTTAGGCGGCTTATAAATGCAAAAAGAGCTGTCCCCCCCACACGAAAAGCAGACCATATTATGAAAGCTGGACTTGCATCGCGTGTCCTTACTAACTTGCGCTGGATTCTTTGCAAAATGGTCAACCGGCATTCCACACGAGAAGCACAACATCAAGTGGAAGGGTGAGGGGCAGAAAGAGTTGATGGTTGGCTTGGAGCCGGCTGCAGGCGCTGTGACAGGTGCATTACGCGATGCCACAATTTGTGTCCTGTTGTCAGGAAGTCGGTCACTGTTCGACCTATTTTTAAACTGTGCCCCTATTGCTTCCAGTGGCTTGGAACTACCCCCTTCCTCTGGGAACGTAACGTCGGGGTAGACCAGCTCACTTACACCCCCTTTGGACCTACTCTTATTTTCTTTAATGACCTTTTCAGCTCGCCTACATTCGGCTTTCCGCTCCGCTATAGTGTCCATTTTTGACGAGAAAGTCAGGTTAGCCAGGTATGGTTTGAGGTTCCCCTTAATTATCCCTACCAGTTCCTTCTCGGGTATTCGTTTCCTCAGCCTAAACGTCAAATTGTGCACGTCTCCATAAAATTCATCAAATCCCTCATTCGCCAACTGTTTACGCTCCATGATTTGCCGAATCACCTCGTAGTCGGTCTCTGCGGTTTTGAAATGGGCTAGCAGTTCTGCCTTCAGATCAAGATACCCGAAGGTCGGATCTTCGGCATGATCCTCCAACACCTGCCAGTACCATTTCAAAGCCGCTCCTGACACGAGGCAATGGAAATCGGTAAACAGTTGATGATGAGAGATTTGATGTTGTTCCCTCATTTTCTCTATCCTAAACAGGAAGCTCTCGACCGAAATCCCCTTGTCCGTCCCGTCAAACTTTATGTGCCATTTCTTTAAGTCCATTTTCTTCCAACGTAGTGGCTGTTGTGCGCTTTGGGGTCCTCCGTCATTTCGTGGCTCTCCTCCGTTGGTCTGCATCGCTGCTCCCTCTCTACCTGGTCCCCTATTGTTCGGAGTGGACGCTTGATTGGAGCGATGATCCAATCCTTGAGCTGCAGAGGTTTCCATGTCGGTGACACGGCCGCTGAGGTTGACTACACAAGTTTTTATAGTTCCTAGCTCATTATTCCACTGGGCCATTAACTCCCCTTGCTGTGCTATGATTGCCATAAGACGTGTCAGTTGCTCGGTTTCCGTCCAAGTGGTCTTTGTGCCCCCTGTTTCCGTCGCAACCTCAGCTGCCGTGGCTCCCGGCGCCTGCTGCTACAAAGGATCAACGCCCCCCTGTGATCCACGCTGTTCGTTGGCGGACATCTCGGCGAGGATTTCGTCGAGCTTGTGAGAGAAACTCAGACTGGCTTCGGCTTTATCCGCTATTACCCGGTTAACACTGGACACACTAACTTCGCGCACGGCCTCCTCCTCTAGCGAGCTAAAGATCCTGGTTGTACACCGGTTGAAATAGTCCGTGGGGAGGAAATCTACCCTGTGTTCAATCCCTTTATCTATTTGGTTGAACAGTGAGCCAACCACATGATTTTCAAGGGCACGCGTAAAAGCACGTGTAAACGGCATATCTCTAGCAAACAGTCCCAAACCACCTAGTACTCTTTCCTCCCTGTTTTCCTCGTCAGTCATGAACGCAGACTCACGCAACAAACTCACTCTATGTCACACACACACACAGTCAGTCAAACAAAACCGGGGAATTCCGAACCCAATTAATTCAAATAAAAAAAATTTAACCCAATAATTGGAACCGCAAACAAAAGCAAGCGAAACTTTCGAAATTAAATTAAAATTCAAAACAAAGATTAAAACTTGGATTTAGATTAAATGAAAAAACTCCAACCAAATAATAAAAAAAATTAGAAATGATAAGATGAATAGAAAAAGATTTTGAATTTAAATTAAAATTCAACAAAAGGCAAAAACAAAAAGGGTTAGAAATTAAGACAAAATTTTAATTCAAAGTAAACAGATTCCACCCAATTATAAAAAAAAGGATAAAAAAATAATAAAGATAATGTAAAATTCTAAATGAAATACAAAGCTTTGATTCAAATAAAAAAAAAATAAGAAAAAAGATTAAATTAAAAATTCAGGAATATATATTAAAAATTAAATTAAAATTCAAAGGCAAATGGAACCAAAAACTTGGGAAGGATGTGAAAAAAAATTTTCAAAATGAAATAAAAATTCAAAAATAAAATTTATAACATAGATGTAAAGAGAAGGATAATAAATTTTTGGAATTAACTTAAACTTCAAACAACCCAAAAAAGTATAAAAATAGAACCTTAACTCTAAGTTAAATAAAAACCTCCACCAATATATAAAGAAACAACAAGATTGCAATAACTTGACTTAAAATTCAAAGTAGGAACCTTCAACCGAATAATTGGAAAAGGATTAAAAGTAATAATTTTCAAAGTTAGATTAATGCTTAGAAGTACCAACTAAGACTTAAATTAAAATTCAAGGGTAAAGGTAACCTAGCAATTTTGGGACAAAAAAAATTCAAAGGACGAAAAAAAGAAAGGCTAAAATTATAACTTAAACATCAATTCAGGGTTAGAATTCAAGGGATTAGGTTTCGAAGGCCGCAGCTTCGGAGAAACAAAATTGACTGGGATTAAATATAAATTCCCAAATAGCAAAAAAATTAGATATATAGGACCAAAAATGAAAATCAAATCTTCAAAATTTAATTAATACTTGAAGACAGCAAAATTAAAACTATGTTTCAATTCAAAAAAAAAAACTACAACAATTCACGAAATTGAACTTTGGATTTCAACAACAAATTTATAGCCTTAAGTTTAAATTAAATGTAACGTTCTCTAAATTAATTCGAAAATCAAAGTAATACGAGAACCTAACAATTTTCGAAATTACGATAAATTCCGAAATAAAAGTACAAAAACTTGAACTGAATTTGAAACTTAACTTTCACAAAAAATTATAAACGTCAGTTACTGCGAGAAATGAATTTTAAATTCCTAAAAAAAATTCCGCAAAAACCAAAGGAAAATTCCAGCCAAGGCACTGCTGAAAGTCGTTGACTACTAAAGTCCCTTGACCGCAGCCTAAACAAAATTTTCCACTAAACTCAAAATATTCGTAGATTTCAGATTTTATATACATATATGCATGTATTTATAAGAAAAATGTGTTTATATGTAAATATACGTATGTCAAAAATGGGTATGGATATATGTATATGTTTAACTACAGATACGTACAACAAAATTATATGATGAATAGTAATATGAAGGAAATATGTTTTTTATGGCCTCAAAAACGAATTTTTAACTGCTATTTTCCATCTCTCCAGAAAGGAAATCAAAAAATTGAATTTCTAATTTCTTGAAAAAAAATATATTTATTTGCTTTGGTGTGTAATGGGTGTTGCTCTAGACGAGGTCATTGTGGGAGTGATTCGTACGTCCGTATGTCTCAAGCATCAAGTCAGTCTTCATGCAGTCCGTCGAAGTGTGGCCCGACACGCTCGTGGACTGATCCCAAAGTGTGGATGCCACACTTCCCTACTCCTCTCTATCGTGGTGACGTCTCAAGCCTCAGTCATCGGAAATGCTGGATCTCCGATTACGTAGCCTGGGCATTTCGCCACGATCCTCTACTAAAGTCCGTCTTCTAGCTAAGTGCTATATCAGGTACCACCTAATCAAATCGGTCCAAATGATTGATATGGTCACCTAGCTAATCTCCTATCCTCATGTCATGATAACACTTGTCGACCAGGCGAACCTAATCGACGATGCTATCATGACGGTCCCTGTCCAAGTCGGTAGGAGGAAATTAGGGTCGGGATTACCGAGATAACAAGATAGAAGAACATGGAAAGCTAAAGACGAAAAAGTACTAAAAGTGGGGAAAGAGAAAAGTGGTAAGTTAGAAGAAATTATGGTAAATTGAAAAGATTATTGGGCTATGTCGTTGGGCGCCATTGTTATGTAGGTGGCTTTCAGTGGTAAGACAGAGGTGGCGTGTGGCATGGTGGCAGGCCCCTGCTGGCTCGTCGGACGGGGTGGGGTTTTGCGCACCAGCCTTACCAACAACTACACTAACAAAAAAGTAGAGTTCATGCCAAGTTCTAAAAAGAAAAGGGGAAAGCTGAAAGAGATACAATAGACGTAAGGGGAGCAGAGAGATAAAGGAGGGGGAAATAAAAAAAAAGGGGAAAAAAGGTGGAGGCCTGTCTAGTCAGGTGGAGTCTACCCACATTCTTCGCGTATCTTACGCGATGCCATGGGCGCCGTGCTGACTCCTCTAATTTTAAGGCGCCCCCAAACCTGACTCAAGTCTGTCTGTCTACAAGTCTATTAGGCCATCACCCCTACGTCTCCTCTTAAGCCCAGAGCAACACCCGCACCAAAGATCCTACGATCAGCCCTCCATTGCAGTGATCAACAAAAAGCTCAACTCTTAAAATTCCAAATAGTTATAAGCATATCTTTATTTATAAATTTTAACGTTAAACCTATCTCCTACTAAGAGTGATTCTTCAGATATTTTCACAAAACAAAAAGGACATCTATAAAAGCTTAAACTCTAACAATTCCTTAATATAAGAATTCCAAAAATATGAATTATTCAAAAAAGAAAATAAAATAAAAATTAAAAATTTGAAAATTAGTCGAAACAACAATACGCTAATCAAAAATCCAACGTTAGCTATCGCTTTAACAACCAATATACAAGCAAATACCCGTATGTTATCTTAACTTAGTATTTGATACCAAAAAGGCAAGAAAAATATATTTGATCAAAAAGAAGTTAACGAGAAAAATAATCTGGTGTACGTGAACAGGCACACCCTAATGGTTGCCGTATCTATCTATGTCTTTTAACATCTTTAAAATTACAAAAAAAACAAACCAAATTCATATATATGTGGCAGAAACTCAAACGCTAAGCAAAAATTAAAAGTAAATCCCTGACCTAGGCTAAGGCATTAGGTATATCGGTCATTGACATATATGCAAAGAAATGGAACACGAATAGTATTGTCAATTTTCTCACTCACCTGATGTCAGCACATCAGCATTGTAGGCGCGTTCAAGCTGCGGGGACCTGTGAGGAAGGGAAATTCACATACATATGTCTTTGCCTACTCATAAAAAAAATGCCTTTTACTGCCTGAGCAAAGGTTTTGAATGTCACCGCGATCACTCACTCGCGATAGCGGGCGGCGAGTGGGTGAATTACGAAATTTTAACAAAATAAAAAAAAAATAAAAAAAAACCAAGAGGAAAACGCGAAAACTATAAGTGACAAAGAAATATAGAAAAAAACCGAAAAAAATAGAAAGCTTAAAAACGAGAAAGAGAGAATTACAAAAAAATCGAGGATAGAAGCTCCAAATCGGCAATTAAGTGCTAGTGTATTTTTTAATATAACCCTAATTAGGAAAACTTAAGAAAAATTACTACCAACTAAATGTAAAAAGAAATGCTGAAGTGAACAAAATAAATGACTATGTGATATGAAAAAAAACTATTGACAAAATTAATAAAAAAAATTACAAGAAAATTCCAAAGTTAATATTACTAATAATAATCCAAAAAAGGTAAGGCGTGGCAAAATAGTGTAAAAATCCATTAAAAAAAAGGAAAGTCCATTAAAAAAAGGAAATTCAAATAAAAAGAAACATGTGTCAAATGCCCTTTTATGCCCTCCTTGGGGGTTCGATGTTGATGCCGTCGGCGATGGTGACGTCGCTGTGTTGCTGCTGCTGTTGTCGCTTCTTGACGTTGCGTGGGTGCTGGCGGCGTCGCTGTCGTCGCTGCTGCTGTCCCGCCGGCCAATTTCGGTCACTTTGGCCGATCCTCTCTCTTGCGCTCTCTCTCTCTCCCTTCTCCGAGCTCTACTGATCGGCGGTCCCAATATTCCGCCGTTCCACCGTGATGTATGCGGGTAAGTATTCTGGCCCATTTCCTTCGTCCCGCCAGAGAATTCGGTGGCAGGATGTTGGAGGGGTTTTTTTTTTTTCTTCTTCCGTGGGTTTGCGGTTTCTTTAATAAAGTGTTCAAAAAGCCGCTACAACGGTACGACCGTATCGGTATTTTTTGCACATAAAAAATATATATATTTAATTTTTTTTTTTTTTTTTGACTTGACTACTTTCACACGCGACTTTTCCGCAGCACGACCACGCACTATTGAGACAACTTTTCTAATGAATTTCTGAGTTTCGGTTAAATCTTCACATACCCGTATCTAAACGGAATTCCCTACATCTCACTCAAACACCGTACGTACTTTGCTTTCGTTTTTCCACACGCACACACCCACGCATGTGCTTTCGTTTCATCACTTGAACACGCCAACGCATGCGCGTAGCAGCATCCTTCCATTAATGCTGCGCAACACGCCTAGATACCGGGATTAAGATACTTTTGTGTCTGAATGTGTGAATGCATATGGTTTGGTTGCTGGTGATGTTTTTGCCCTTAAGGCTGGCGTAACATCCTGTATAAATCTGTTAGGCAATACATTAACCATAGCTCCTGTATCAAGTTTGACATTAATATTTTTTCCATTCACATTAATATTCTCATACCAAATTTTTGCATCATCTAAATGCTCCAAGAAATCTAAATACAAGTACGAGTTATCCATGTTTTGGTTTTTTTCTAAATTAAGCTCACCTATGCACTTCTTTTTGCAAACATTCGAAAAATGATTTTTCTTTTTACAATTATTGCAGATTTTCCATAAGCTGGGCATTTGCCCTTTAAATGTGACCTAGCACAGAATGTGCAGTTTGCGATATAATAAATTTTGTCATTATTTGTTTGCTTACTGTACAGCGGTTTTTGCGTTTTCTTATTGAAAGTTGCATTATTACCTTTATTTAACCTATCTTCATTCTTACGAATTACATGCACTGCTGCGCTGCCTCCTTGAATTTTCGCCACTTGCTCATTTCTAGATTGCAAGATAACGTAATTATAAAGCAAATTTGCAAGTTAGGTTGCAAAGACAATAAGTTACCTGATGAGGAGTGTGGCTGCTGGTCCGCTTCGATTCCAAAGCAGAAGTGCTTCACGAATCGACCCAAGACCTCCCAAAAGTAGCCAGCCGAGATATAGCTGTCCTGAGGAGCAATCTGCCGACGCTCAAAACGCATGGAAAAAGGGACAACTGCATGGCTAATATCTAACATGCATGTTTTGCATAATGCTATAAGTGGGCAGAGGGAAACCCGTAATATGTTAGTTCAAATGTATGTACATATTACAATAGTCAGGCAGCGGTGTGTCCGCTAATATGTATATACATATTCTTCTCTGTTGGCGAAGGTATGCTAGCGCATAGTGGTAGAAGCAAGCAAAGAAATCCATAAACAGTAACATTGGTTCATTGCCCTAGTTCACGGACATGTTTTGTTGGTAGAGACAAACCACATACATTTCTGCCAAAAGATTAATGCCTTAGCATTAGGCTTAGTGCGCCTAAGTTAAGCGCCTTAGTGTTCATTCAGAAAATTTATGCCTTGGTATTAGGCTTATCCTTGCTTAGGTGAACGCCTTAGAATTCCCTCTGCCTTATATAAGGCTTATGCCATTGTTCAGATGGCTTTGAGCATGAGGCCTATTGGGTTTTGGGGTGTTAGGATAGGTCGCCCGTGAGGACAGACGGATTTAGTTTTGTGGCCTAAACATGTGCAGTAACGTAATTAGTCCGGATTAATCCGAAGGGTTGTTAGATCTGCGTTAGAGTAAAATTTACTAGCAACAAATCATTAATAATTTAATTTCTTATATTCCTCCTGCTAGTGATATAGAAATGTATGTAAAAAAAAATTCTCTAATGCCTGGTGATGAAATTATTTTCTTAAGCGACTTTAATCTAGCCAATATCTCTTGGGGTAATCATAATAAAACTTTACTACTGCATAATCTTAGCTCTAGCGTCGAAACCTATGTCGTAAGCACTTTGCTCTCTCATGGTTTCCTAATAATAAAAATTATTTAATGAAAATGGGCTTTATTTGACCAATATGTGGTTTAGTGTAAGACAAAAGACTCCGCTAGTACAATCCGACGTTTCGCTAATCATCTTAGCATCCTCAGGGTGAACTGCATTTTATTTCAATTATTTTTCCCATTTCAATAAACAACAACATTATAACATGTAAGAGAAAAAGAATCATTATTTAGAATTAAATATGTAAACCTTACTAATTAATATCACAATTATATATCAAGCACTTACAATTTGTGTATACGTTAATATATTATTCTTATATATTGCACTTAACGTTATTATCAATATATTTTAATTTCAATTAATTTATTTTAAAAATTATGGTGATATCCGTTTGTTTGGGTACACTTGTCAAATATGGTCAATTGAAATTTGATCCTTGTATGTTTGTTTATATGTTTGTTGTTTCATATGCATAACAGATAAGCCCAAGGAATGTCATATGTGTCTTCTTTTCTGTTTACTGTATAAGGATAAAGTAAGCCCTTAAGTGAAATATAATAATGTAATCTATGTACGTGGGAATAAGTTGCATTTGACAGGCGCGTGCAGTTGGCAACGTGGACTGTCAATTGCAACTGCAGCCCACGTCAGAATAATGAAAAACAAAATACACACAATAAATTTTACACTTAACCAAGTCGGACGTGCCTTGGTAACTGAGCAGTTTTATAAATTAAGTTTGTGCATAATACACGCATTTGTGTTTTTCACTGGAGAAAAGTTTGGCGGAGACTACCGCTACGCTAATCATTCTTTTCGAGTCAACTACAATCGCATCGGTTTCGAGGCGGCGCGCTCCACAATTCCAGCAAGGAGAAAGAAATCATTGACGTCCACAACCAAGCAAATTACGGCGGGTAGTAATACCCTAACATGGCGACCATGACGGTCTGTGGTGTTGGTACAGGTGAGTTGAGTGCGTGTGGTGTGAAAATAATTTATTAAAGACAATTTAAAAAAAAATAAAATAATACATCAATTTTCAAAAAACTAAATGCAATGGAGATAATAAAACTAAATAAATGTGATTTTTCCCACAAATTTTAAATAATAAAATACGTAGATAACAAAATTTACAAAAAAAACCAATTATTACAAACTTAATATAATAAAATGCGGAAATAACAAAAAATTTACAAAATGCTATTTTCTAATAAAAAGAGGAGACAATAGATTTTTCTAATTTTTTTTAATACAACAATACTTTATAGACAAAATAAAAATTGCCCAAAAACTAAAAACTACGGAGATAATAAAAATAACTAAATTCGACATTCTACAAAATTTCTAAAAAAATACAGAGATAATATAAAATACTTAACATTCTACAAAATTTTCAAGTAAAAATATAGAGAGATAATATAAATCATTTAATTAATTTACATAATAACGGTATGCAAAACCCCACGCCACTCAGATAACGGATCCACAAACTGTACCAACGCCAGCAGCAGCAAACAACGTCGACAGCGAAAGCCAGCAGCAGCATTAACATCTGCGGCAGCGACCATCATAGCAGCAGAAGCAGCATTAACACTAGCAGCAGCGTGAAGCAGCAACATAAGTATTCCGTATGTATTAATAAAATGTTTTTTGCCTACAATCTTTTCAATTACAAATATGTATACTAAAAAATTACAAATTTTATTAAATGCGGTGCATCCACATTAGATATTATACATTTTTTTTCTTTTTTTTTTTAATCATAGTGTGCCTAATCACGCTAATGCACGCGATACACATTGCTGAGTCAACAGGTTTGATGTTTCGATTGCATTTGACATAGCTTTACACATGAGACACCTGTGACACCTGTGACACATAGCTTAACAATATGTGATCGCATTGCATAGCTTAGCAATGTGTGATCGCATTACAAGTGGCACTCTTATTTCAGAAACAATTAGTAATTAGCATTTGTATGTATTTCAAGCGGAAATCGAATATGAAAAATACTCCAAAGCACAATTTAGCAAGTAAGCAATTTTGTATGCATGAGTAGAATTAAGAACTTCACTGTAAAAATATAAAAGCTGGCGATGAGCCAAAATAAAGTATTCTTGACTACAGAATTAATCCAGGTAGTTGTCTTTAATCAGGAATCAAAGCGGGCATTTTAATGCTTGGACAAATGGGGCTGGAGAGCTAAGATAATACTTAAATCCACACTTCATCTTGGACTAGGTCCTATATAGGAGAATCAGGGAGACACTTGATTCAATCCTGATTCAGTGGACCTGGTCCCTTACATGGCGATCCTGCGAAACGAAAACTAGGAATCGAAACTTTTAAGGACGTGCAGACATCCGGCAAATGAAAATTAGGTATAGAAATTTCTTCAAAGCTTTTAGTTAGAATTGACATTGTGAAAGAGTACTGAAAACTCAAAGAGGGAAGTTCGCTTGACGAAGAATAAGTTCGGGATTTACCATCAAAAGAAGTTTTAGCCGATTGATAAAACACTAGCGAATTCAGAAACGATGTCAAATTTTGATCTGGTAACAGCCACTATAGTCATCCCAACATTCAGTGGGGACTTTAAAGAGCTCAACAATTTATTAGGGCTGATTCAATTCTACCACGATACCCTTGCGGGTCAAGCTCAAAAGACGATCCTTATCAAATTCATACTAGCCACAAAATTGGCGGAAGAGGTGAAAAAAACAATTTTGACGGAAGTAACATCCCACAACTTGCAAAAGCAGAAAGCAACTCTTAAAGATGTATTCCGATCAAACAAGACCGCCTCTGGGTTACATGCAGAAATCACTAGAACTCTACAGGGTTCTCAGGCAATCCCCACATTTGCTTCCCGTATACAGAATGTCATAGCCTCCTTAAATGAAATTCAAATATCTGAGCAAGGAAGCCAACACATAGAAATAATCGTTAAATTAAACGACCAAATTGGTCTAACGGCCTTCAAAAATGGGCTGGCAGAGCCGCACAAGCCAATAGTGGCAGCGGCGAGACCAAAAAGCTCATAGAAGCAATCCGTATAGCAAGTGAAATAACCACCAGCACAAATAATAAAAGCACCTTCAGACCCAAAAGCAATAACTTCAATAACAGAAACTAAAATGGCAATGGTCAAAACAGAAATTCAAACAACAGCAATCAAAATGGGCGCTATGGGCAGGGAATCTCATACACCCCGAGCCGTCAGGACTCGGGACCACAAAACCAAAAGCCATATTATTCCTGGGGGAAGGGACCACCACAAAATTCATAAAAGCAAGGATAAATAAGAAGATAGTAACACTACTGGTTGATTCGGGAGCTGATATCTCGGTAATAAAAGAGAAAGTTGTCCCAAAGAATGCCTCCACAATAAACTCACGTTGCAAAATAAGAGGCATCTCAAATTGCACAATAGCTGCGAATAAAGCCGTTTAAATTGATATTTATTGCCAAGATCACAAAATAAAAAACAAATTCTACATTCTGCATCACATAAGCAATGTAGAGGCAGATGGAGTTCTAGGTAGAGACTTCCTAATGAATTAAAAATATAAAATTGACTACGAAACGAACGCTCTAACACTTCAACTGAAGGAAAGCCAAATCACATTACCAATGTACATGCGGTTAGAAGATTCTAAAACAGAGTGGAACCAACATAGAAGAATAAATTATTACAATTAGGGAAAACGAAACTGCCATACGGAAAATGACAAGAGGTTCATGACGGTGAGGGATGAACTAGCATTAGACAACGAGTCGAATAGTGACAAGAATGCAATATTGCAAATATGCAAAAAATATCAACATGTGTTTAACTTAGAGGAAGAAAACTTAACTACCAATAGCTTCTACAAGCAACACATTGAGCTCGCGGATAGAACACCTGTATATATTAAAAACTACAGAATGCCTCACGTTCAGCAACAGGTGATCGAACAAGAAGTTGACAAACTACTAAAAGATGATGTTATCGAACATTCTACTAGCCCTTATAACTCACCTCTGCTAGTCGTTCCAAAAAAGGGTAGCTCTGAAGATAAAAAGTGGCGATTAGTGGATTTCAGATCATTAAGCAAAACGATCGTGGATGATAAATTTCCAATAACCCGCTTGGATGACGTTTTGGACAAGCTCAAAAAAGCACAATACTTCAGCATATTAGACATGACAAGTTCACTTCACCAAATTCCGTTGAACAATGTTTCAAAAAAACTAACAGCATTTTCAACAAGCAAAGGACACTACCATTCAAAAGGTTGTCATTCAGATTAAAAATCTCGACAAATAGTTTCCAGAGAATATTGTCGATTGCGCTCAGTGGACTTAATGACGCGGCATTTCTCTATGTAGATGACGTAATAATATTTGGGAAGAACCTGCATGAGCACAACAAAAATTTTAAAAAAGTGTTAGCCAGATTGAGTAAATATAATCTGAAACTCAATCCTGCAAAATGCAAATTTTTGAAAACAAAAGTCACATACTTGGGCCATCTAATCACTAATAAAGGCGTAACAACTGATCCCAGCAAACAAAGTGTAGTTGAAAACTATCCTAAACCAAGAAACGCCGATGAACTAAGAAGTTTTGTATCATTCTGTAATTACTACAGACGATTTATATAAAATTTTGCAGAACTAGCACGACCACTGAATCAACTGCTAAAGTAGAACCAACCATTCTGGTGGAACAGCGAACAAGAGAAAGCCTTCCACACGTTGAAAGACAAACTGAAAGGAATTATTGGCAATTCATGGGGGTATAAATAACTTTAGGCCTTATCTGTACGGGACAAAATTCACCGTATACACAGACCACAGGCCATTGGTAAGCTTGTTCACACACAAGCCCTTATATATACATATAGTCCCTTATTATTTTGTGCATTACTTTTTGTTACTCAATTCTTGTTGGCGGTTCGTATATCCAGGCATTGATTTATATCCCCATGTTTCTGTAGCTCTTTGAACATGATTTTGAATTCAGTTATGCTTATTTTGTCAAATATTTTACTATTCTTTGTAAGCGATAACTTCTTTCAGCCTTTATTGCTGCCTTTGTCTAATAGCTTCCTCAAAATCGCTTCAACTCAATTCATGGTGGCCACAGCGGCATAAGAAGAATGCTAGCAAAAATTAGCAAAAATACTTGTGGAAAAACATGAGGCAAATGACAGTAAAACACGTAAATAACTGCAAACAATGCGCAAAAGCAAAAGTAACACAATACACAAAAGAAGAATACAATGTCACTGACACACCAACAACGTCTTTTGAGGAAATCGTGATTGTCACGATCGGACCGCTTCGACCATCCAAAAATGTCCGTTATATGCTGACATTACAGTGTGAGCATACAAAGTTTGTCGTCATAATTCCCCTTGAAACAATAGACGCAATAACCGTTGCAAAGGCAATTGTCGAACAGTTTATTTTGAAATATGGGTGTATGCGAAAAATAAAAACTGACAAAGGCACAGAGTTCACAAATGAGTTGCTAAAGAATATATACAAACAATTGAAAATAAATAAAGTGCATTCAACTCCATTTAATTATGAGACATTAGGTTCAATTGAACGAAACCACAGAGTATTAAATGTGTATTTAATGACACTGAAAAGCATGAATAATTGGGACGAGCTCATTCCATACTATATGTACTCTTACAATTCGACACCACACACGTCAACGAAATATTCCCCCTTTGAGCTTGTATTTGGTAAACTATGTGCATTACCGAATGAAATAGTAAGCACCAAAGAAAAAGTGTACAACATAGACAATTATTTGAATGAATTAAAGTAAAAGCTTAGATATGCTCATGACAATGCTGCTAAAAATTTGCAAGAAAGCAAAGTAAGAGCTTAAGAAAAACAATCTAAAGTAAACAAAGCAAACTTTACAGTGAATGATTATGTTTACTTGAAAGTAGGCAACAAAAGAAAATTAGAAGTACCATTTGAAGGACCCTATAAAATAATTAGAAACAAGTAAGGAAGGCTAAGTTCGGGTGTAACCGAACATTACATTCTCAGTTGAGAGATATGGAGACAAAATAAGGAAAATCACCATGTAGAAAATAAACCTAGGGTAACCCTGGAATGTGGTTGTATGACATGTGTATCAAATGGAAGGTATTAAAGAGTATTTTAAGAGTAGGCCATAGGCCATAGTTCTATGGATGGACGCCATTTAGGGATATCGCCATAACGGTGGACCAGGGCTGACTCTAGAATTTGTTTGTACGATATGGGTATCAAATGAAAGGTCTTACTGAGCATTTTAAGAGGGAGTGGGCCTTAGGCCTATCGGTGGACGCCTTTTCGAGATATCGCCATTAAGGTGGACCAGGGGTGACTCTAGAATGTGTTTGTACGATATGGTTCTCAAATGAAAGGTGGTAATGAGTATTTTAAAAGGGAATGGGCATTAGGTCTATAGGTGGACGCCTTTTCGAGATATCGCCATTAGGGTGGGCCAGGGGTGACTCTAGAATGTTTGTACGATATGGGTATCAAACGAAAAGTGTTACTGAGCATTTTAAGAGGGAGTGGGCATTAGGTCTATAGGTGGACGCCTTTTCGAAATGTCGCCATTAGGGTGGGCCAGGGGTGACTCTAGAATGTGTTTGTATGATATGGGTATCAAATGAAAGATGGTAATGAGTATTTTAAAAGGGAGTAATCCTTAGTTCTATAGGTGGACGCCTTTTCGAGATATCGCCATAAAGGTGGGCCAAGGGTGACTCTAGAATGTTTGTACGATATGAAGTCTATAGGTGGACGCCTTTTCGAGATATCGTCATTAGGGTGGGCCAGGGGTGACTCTAGAATGTGTTTGTGCGATATGGGTATCAAACGAAAGGTGTTACTGAGCATTTTAAGAGGGAGTGGGCATTAGGTCTATAGGTGGACGCCTTTTCGAGATATCGCCATTAGGGTGGGCCGGGGTGACTCTAGAATGTTTGTACGATATGGGTATCAAACGAAAGGTGTTACTGAGCATTTTAAGAGGGAGTGGGCATTAGGTCTATAGGTGGTCGCCTTTTCGAGATATCGCCATTAGGGTGGGCCAGGGCTGACTCTAGAATGTTTGTATGATATGGGTATCAAACGAAAGGTGTTACTGAGCATTTTAAGAGGGAGTCGGCATTAGGTCTATAGGTGGACGCCTTTTCGAGATATCGATAGAAGGGTGGGCCAGGGGTGACTCTAGAATGTGTTTGTACGATATGGATATCAAATTAAAGGTATTAATGAGGGTTTTAAAAGCGAGTGGCCCTTAGATGTATATGTGAAGGCGTTCTCGCGATATCGACCAAAATGTGGACCAGGTGATCCAGAAAATCATCTGTCGGGTACTGCTAACAGTATTCCTGCCAAGATTCCAAGGGCTGTTGATTTCGCCTTGTAGAGCTTTTTCATTTTCTTCTACCTAATATGGTAGGTGTCACACCCATTCTACAAAGTTTTTTCCAAAGTTATATTTTGCGTCAATAAACCAATCCAGTTACAATGTTTCATCCCTTTTTTCGTATTTGGAATATAATTATGGCATTTTTTTCATTTTTCGTAATTTTCGATATCGATAAAGTGGGCGTGGTTATGGTCAGATTTCGGCCATTTTTTATACCAAGATAAAGTGAGTTCAGATAAGTACGTGGGCTGAGTTTAGTAAAGATATATCGGTTTTGGCTCAAGTTATTGTGTTAACGGCCGAGCGGAAGGACAGACGGTGGACTGTGTATAAAAACTGGGCGTGGCTTCCACCGATTTCGCCCATTTTCACAGAGAACAGTTACCGTCATAGAATCTATGCCCCTACCGAATTTGAGAAGGATTGGTAAATTTTTGTTCGACTTATGGCATTAAAAGTATTCTAGACAAACTAAATGAAAATGGGCGGAGCCACGCCCATTTTGAAATTTTCTTTTATTTTTGTATTTTGTTGCATCATATCTTTACTGGAGTTGAATTTTGACTTAATTTACTTACATACAGTAAAGATATTAAATTTTTTGTTAAAATTTGAATTTTAAAAAAATTTTTTTTAAAAAGTGGGCGTGTTCTTCGTCCAATTTTGCTAATTTTTATTTAGCACATATATAGTAATATTAGTAACGTTCCTGCCAAATTTCATCATGATATCTACAACGGCTGCCAAATTACGGCTTGCAAAACTTTTAAATTACCTTCTTGTAAAAGTGGGCGGTACAACGCCCATTGTCCAAAATCTTACTAATTTTGTATTCTGCGTCATAACGTCAACCCATCTACCAAGTTTCAACGCTTTAACCGCCTTTGGCAATGAATTATCGCATTTTTTCGGTTTTTCGAAATTTTCGATAACGAAAAAGTGGGCGTGGTTATAGTCCGATATCGTTCAGTTTAAATAGCGATCTGAGATCAGTGCCCAGGAATCTACATACCAAATTTCATCAAGATACCTCAAAATTTACTCAAGTTATCGTGTTAACTGACAGACGGACGGACGGACATGGCTCAATCAAATTTTTTTTCGATACTGATGATTTTGATATTTGGAAGTCTATATCTATCTCGATTCCTTTATACCTGTACAACCAACCGTTATCCAATCAAAGTTAATATACTCTGTGAGCTCTGCTCAATTGAGTACAAAAATGAGGGTTTCTTCATATATGTAATACTTCTACATTGCTTCTTACCTATATTTTCAATGTAAAAAATTCCGAAAACATGTCCAAGCAATTTCGATACTAGAGTATGCATGTATTGCATACGTGTAAAATTGATTCAAATTTTTCATGTAAAAAATATATATGTATATGTGATTGCTGTGTGTACTGTTTTCGTACGGTACTAGGCTTTACATCCTATATAGAAGTATTACATATATGGTTTTCTTATTTAAACAGGAGTTTCCACTGAAATATTTTCTAAGTCGTTTAAAATTCCGCAAAGTGAAGCACACTTATCATTACATTTTAAGTTAATACTATAAAAATATTTCTGTATAAGCAGCCACACTAAATTACACTCAAATGGGTACCTTAAATTTAAGACATGAAATATTTTGAAACAACCATCAACACATTTTACAAAGTTCTGGAACTTGTAATATATATCTGCGAAATAAATATAATATTCTCTAAGTCCAAAAACGTCGTGTCCCACAGCACATATAATCGGCTGTACAGTATTTTTGTCTTTGAATTTCTCATCCACCATTAATTTTACTTTTGCTTGCAACTCACTTTGTGTACACGCAAAAATTAAGAAGCTGTTTCGGGAATCGCTCATTGTTGGTTTTATTATAACCTTTTTCTGGCTTTGCGGGCAAATTTTATACTGTCTGCCAGTTGGCACCAAAACGGAATGAAGGAGATATAATACCACGCAATCTTTTACATCTGGGGATTGCAAATTTGTTAACATTTTAAATCATATTGCAAATAAAAGTAAGTCCGCTTTTACATTATAAAATCTATGAATTCAAGACTGCTGCGTCAGATGCAAAGGAAGTGTATGTACTGGGGAAGAGTAAGACTGCGTCCGTACAGCCAAAATGTTTTAATTTTGTCTTGCTATCTCTACCTCTCTCAATCTCTTTCCTTACAAGAATGTGTGACGGTTTTTATTTTCTTTTGGTTTTGTTAATTTTCCGACAGGGTGGATAATTGATGTATATTGGAACGATTTTCCGTCATCCCTTGTCATATTTCGTTTGGAGACAAACCGGTTTTGACGTTGTGCCATCATCAGTGTCGAACGAAAGTCGATACCGATGATGGCACAACGCCGGAACCGATTTGTCTCCAAACCAAATTTGACAAAGGATGACGGAAAATTGTTCCAATATACATCAGTTTTTATTTTATATTTGTTGTAACAAACATTTACAAAAGTAAACACTTACAGAAAAGCCAAAAGGCAACATACGCAGAATTTAACTCAAGAATTATATAAGGTAAAAGTGGACTAAATCACACCAACCGCTTGTGAAAATTCCTTCTATGAGTCGCTTCCATATATGTAAATTGTTTGCATCCTTGATATGAGTGTCAAACAAAAATGGTATTGATTGATGAAACCGGCTCCATTTATCAAACAACAAATTAGTCCGTTCTGGATAGAGCTTTTGAAAATCAAGTTCAATCTTTACATAAAAACGTTGTGAGTGTTAATACGTGGTGATATGAATAGATACAGTAATAATATACCAGTGAATATCCAAAGCTTTGTTTATAGAGTGGCCACTCTTCTAGAATTGAATTTAAGTTTTCAGCGTTCTTCATAAAGCTGTGTCTGACTGCGAATGTTGTCTCCCATTTTTGTACCACTTCGTCGTAAGGTTCAATATTATACTTCAGCCAAACTTGATCGTTACTTTCCTTACCATCTAAAGAATTCAATACATTGTCATTAGAAAAACAGAGTCGGGGTAGTGAATTAATGCGCAGCTTGTACTAATAGTTGAGTGGTGAGTAAAAAAATAGCAGCTTCATTCAGTAATAGCTGTAGTGAAGTTAAACAATTTGTCACCCAAATTTAAAAGCTGGCGTGTAAATATTTGCAGCTTCAGCTTGGTGCACACACATTTTTCTTCACCAAAAATAAAAATCTCTTTCCTTTCTCTATCATTCTCTATTTTCTTTCTTTTCCCAATTTCTTCTCTACGCAATCCTTCCCATTCTCTCTATTTCTTTATTTTCCTTTCTCTATATCTCTCTCATTTTCCCTCCTTATTGACCCTGGCCACCCCCCCCCCCCCCTCCTTTCATTTTCCCTTCTTTT